>NC_059102.1:276883606-277036106 GCF_020740685.1 Jaculus jaculus
TGGCAAACTCCTGCCTTCTCCTGCTGTTTACAGGCATGCCCAGCAATGAAACAGCAACCTCCTGAAGGGCAAGCCCATGCCTGCAGCAGGTGCTGTTTCAAGGAGACATGTACTCAGGAATCAATGGCCTGCATGTCATTGTTGCTGCCCAAGAAACAGTGGAAGAAGGGGTGCAGGTGCTGAACTCAGCAAAGAATCTGGAGGCAGGTCATGTGCCCCGAGCATATGGCTTTGATACACAGGCCAACAAATCTATCCAGAGTCCAAACAACTCTCATGACTTTGCTATGTTGGGAGTCTCATGGCTTCAATGGAGCCAATTCATTCCCTCCTTTTAGAGGAACAACCTGCTAACAGCTGAGGCAGGCTGTTTAATGGATGACATTGCCATGTTCAGGGCTAAGATCTGAGACACAATGTGATTTAAGTTGCCAAGCCAGAGTCTCTCCTCCCTGGTTTTTTGCTGAGCCTGAAAACACAGGCTGTATTGGTGGGGAAGGATATAAGGCAGAGCATCTTTCAACATTATTAAGATCCTGGTCATGCCCATCAAGAATAGCAAGGTGTGCAAGGTGTCCTGGAAGATCTTAAAGAGCAGAAACAGCAGCCACCTCTGCTGAGTTTCCAGAATGACCTCTTCGCTGCTTTCATATTGATCAGTGACCCTTCCCGAAGCCTGGGCTGCAGCAGGAATTCCGTCCTCTGACAAGAAATGTCAAAGAGCAGCAGTGAGAAGGTGCTTCTGAGCATGACTAAGATGCAGATGTACCTGGAGACAGAGGACGGAGGCCTTCTAGGGCCTCAGGTCTTACTTTCAGTGTGCTGCCAAGAAAGATTGGACTTTATACAATTGCCCACATGTTTACACTTTTATTCAATCAAAACAGCAAATTCATGGGATCCAACCCAATGCATCTCTGAGTTTTGTAAATAGGTAACATACAACTTTTGTATGAATCAACAAGACAGTGAAGCTTTGCACAGTAAAATAATTCCAGAACAATGACTTGTTATATAATGCCATGCTCATACTATAGAACAGGTGTCTAAACCTTTTTTGTTACCCAAAAATGCAAATTGTACCAACATTTTATTATTCATGTTTGGAATGAAACTAATATCAATAGTGTAAAATATACTACAACTATTAAATCTTTCATATAACCATTGTCAAGGCAGAGGTGATGATGAAATCTCAAAGACAGATAGAGACTCTCAAGGTATCATGTCAACTAATGTCTAGGTGCTCTAACAATATAAGAAAGTAACATTACTGATAGTAAAGAAATTAACTAATCTCACCATATTCTCACTATTTCCTCTTGCAGCCCCTGCTCCAAGGAAAATAGCCCAGGCAGGGGAAGATTACAGTTCTCCAATAAGAAACACCAATGACAACTTTGTAGTTCTCATTTGACAATGAGTACACATGTCACATGAGAAGAGAAATGGCGGTAAGATCTAGAATCCACCCAGTGCTACTGAAGGGAGGTAAGGAACTGACAGAGTTGTAAGCAGCAGCATCTGGAAGCTGACAGGCTCAGAAAAGCTGTAGTAGCCTCCACATAGCCAAGTAATTGGAGTGTAAGGCAGGGCATCAGCAGGTCAAGGTCAGCTGGAGGTCATGACATCTCTACCAATGGGTTCCATAATGGTCCACATAATGCATGCTTGAGGGAAAGAGTAAGGGCAGCCACATAAAGAGATAATAAACAGAACTTAAACTGGTTTATGAATCCTGTGGGTGGAATAATTGTAACCCTTACCTTGCTGGCACCATAATACAATCCTGTGTGCAGAAGTTTCCAAGTTAAGAAGTTTGACAAGGAAAGAAACTAAATGTTACCCTGCAGGCTACTTGCAGCCGAGCCATAGCAGTCAATGGGGAGAGAGAGAGAGAAATGTGGCTCCAGTTTTAAAGAACCAAACAATATCTAGGAAATGACCTCATGACCTGCTCCTATAGGGCCACAACCTTTGTGAACAAGGTTTCTAGACTCCAATAAGTAACAAAAAGCTGAGTATTTATGAGGCCCAGAAGGGGCTATTGAATGAATCATTAGTACTGTCAAAAAGCAAAATGTGGGGCTAGAAAGGTGGCTTAGCAGTTAAGACGCTTGCCTGCAAAACCAAAGGACCCAGGTTCGATTCCCTAGGTCCCACATAAACCATCTGCACAAGGTGGTGCTGTGTCTGGAGTTTGTTTGCAGAGGCTGGAGGACCTAGCAAGCCCATTCTGTCTCTCTCTCAAATAAATAAATAAATAAAAATATAAAGAGAGAAATGCTTTAGAAAAGAAGAAGAATAAAAAGTAAAATGTGGGCTATAGAGATGGCTCAGCAGTTAAGGCTCTTACCTACAAAGCCTAGAGACCTGGGTTTGATTCCCTATGACCCACATAAAAGCCAGATACACAAGTTTGTTTTTAGTGGCTGGAAGCCCTGGCATGCCCATTATATCCCCCCTCCTCTCTTTCTTTTTCTTCTTCTTCTTCTTCTTCTTCTTCCTCCTCCTCCTCCTCCTCCTCTTCTTCTTCTTCTTCTTCTTCTTCTTCTCTCTTTCTCTTTCTCTCTCAAGTAAATAAGTAAGTAAAGTTTTAAAAATAGAAAACAGTAAAATGTGGAACTAGGGAGATGGGAGATGGCTCAATAGGTAAAGTGCTTTTCCCTCAAGCATAAGGACTTGAGTTCAGATTCCCCAGAACCTATGTGAAATACCTGGCACTGTGGTATGCAAATGGAATTCTAGTACTGGGGAGATAGAGACAGGGAATCCCTGGAGCTCACTGACCAGCTAGTCTAGCTAGCTGAATCTGTGAACTTCAGGTTTAGTGAGAGTCACAAAACAAAGCAACAACAACAAAAAAAAAAACATGAAAGTAGGTGTGTTCTCTTTTTTTTAATTTTTATTTATTTATTTATTTGAGAGCGACAGACACGGAGAGAAAGACAGATAGAGGGAGAGAGAGAATGGGCGCGCCAGGGCTTCCAGCCTCTGCAAACGAACTCCAGACGCGTGCGCCCCCTTGTGCATCTGACTAACGCCAGACCTGGGGAACCGAGCCTTGAACCGGGGTCCTTAGGCTTCACAGGCAAGCGCTTAACCACTAAGCCATCTCTCCAGCCCAGGTGTGTTCTTTTGATTCAGGTGTCCACCATGAACTTAGGTGTTCTGAATGCTAGCTCCCCAGCTGATGGAGATTTGAGAATTAACACCTCCTGGAGGGAGTATATTGTTAGGGGCAGGCTTATGGGTGTTATAGCCAGTTTCCCCCTGCCAATGTTTGGCACACTCTCTGCTGATGTTATCTGCCTGATGTTGGCCAGAAGGTGATGTCAACCCTCTGCTCATGCTGTCATTTTCCCTGCCATCATGGAGCTTCCTTTCGAGTCTGTAAGCCAAAATAAACCTTCCCCCCCCCCCACAAGCTGATCTTGGTCAGGTGTGTTCTACCAGCAATTGACTGCAACAGTAGGAAAAGATGTAAGAGAATTAGCTGGAAAGAAGAAAGGACTGAGAAGGAGTAGGAGGGGCATAGAAGAGGGTAATGGGGAGTGAGTATGATAAAAATATATCATATACATTTATAAAACTATCAAAAATAAAAAAGGACAGTGACGATTGAGGAAAATGCCTGGTGTCAACTTCTGACACCCACAGACACGCATGCATAAGCACCAATATGTGTGTACGTGTACTTCATACAAGCACAGCACAAACACACACACACACACACACAATATGAGTACATGTGCTCACATATAAATACACACACACATAGAAACAAGCACACACATAGAAACAAAAGCACACATGCAAACACACACAATGTGAGTATCAGTACCCATATAAACATGAACTCTCATACAAACATACATATACAATAAGAATACATGAACCCACATATACATGAACTCACATACACACATACACAATCAAACACACACATACAAACATACATACACAATGTGAGTACCCCAGACTTCAAGATTCAGGAGTCCTGGAAATGTAGCTCAGTTGGTAGGGAGCTTGCCCAGCATGCACCAAACCCAGGGTTCGACTCTAGAACCACAGAAACTAGGTGCTGTGGTACCCCAAATCCCAGCACTCTGGAGGACCAGAAGTTCAATGTCCTCAGGTACACAGTGAGTTCAAAGCCCATGTGGACTACATGAGACTGCCTGCAAAGGAAGGAAGGAGGTCCAGAAAAGCTGGTGGGAATTATAAATCTGTGATAGTCAGAGTGGCTGAAATGCTTCAGGTGTGATTCACTGAGTGGCAAAGAAAGTGTAAAGCTATGGTGCAGAGGCAGGGACTGGGTAGAATCAGGTCTACACTGATGCAGAGGAGGAAGAACCACGTGAGTCAGAGAGCTTGCCCTCCACTCCTGATGTTCACTCTTCATCTGAAAATTAGGAGAATAGGAATGGCTGTGTAGATAAAACATAGTAATATACAAGGACAATCAAATACCAGGTAACTCTCATTAACTGTAAGATACTAGACTTGCCGATACTATTAAAGCATCGAATGTTAATAACATTGTTGGAATCATGAGAGTTCTAAAAAAGAAAATCCCACTGTCACCACTACCACATACTGTTCAAACCAACCATCAATCAACACTGAGTTCTTTTGTTTGTTATCACTTCTCATTTATATAATAAGATGGAAAATAGTCTCTGTTGGCATGAGAGTCTCTCTTCTGGAGAAAATCATCTAAAGAAAATATCTTGATAAGATGCAACAAGCTGAGATGGTGAGTAGCCTGAAAGAAGTCGGCAAAACAGATGGGAATTGAGTGGAAGGAACATTTGAGGAAAGAAGAAAAAAAAAAAGAGAGAGAGGAGACCCACCCTATGTGAGAGGAAATAGAAACTCAAATCATAAAAGGAGTCAAATGGTGAATACATTCTCCTATTCCCCAAAAACTTCAGTAAGACCTACACACACACACACACACACACACACACACACACACATACACACACACACACAAACACGCACACTACCCCTCTTGTGAAAATGGTTTGCCAGAAGGAAATCCAAGATGTTGGCTATGTCCTCAGCTGAGTTGGTTATTACAGGGAACAGAAGGCCACCAGGACTCTGTAAATTCCTGTAAAAGAACTGATTCAATAAAAGCAGGAGTGTTGCATCCACAATTGACCACAAGGATACTTAACCCTTTGGCACTCTACAGAAGCAGTGAAATGGGTATGACATTTTTAGAGGGAAGTGGACTCGGCATCCTATCCTAAGATTGTCCAGACACTAAAACCTTGCTTGTGCTTGGGAGATGGTTTGGTGAATCTAGTGCTTGTTGTGCAGGCCTGAGGATCAGAATTCAGATCCCCAGGACCCAAATAAATGCCCCAGCAGATGCAGCTGCCCTCTGCAGGCCCAGTGCTTCAGAGGAAGAGACGGGCTCCTCAGGGAAAGCTGGGTAGTTAGACTAGTTGAACCAACAAGCTTTGGGATCAAGTAAGGGTCCCTGCCTCAGTAGATAAAGTGGAGTGAGTAAGGAAGACACTTGATGTCAACCTCTGGCCTCTAGACATACTTGTATCCACACACACACGTGCATATACAAATGCGCATGCATGCATACCACATGCACAGCAAAAGACCTACCTAATGCATGAGTCATGCATTCTTTGAGCTCCTCAAAGGGTCTGCTTCTATGACATGACACACATAGAATACAAGAGATTCTCTCTATGTTCAACATCATACCAGCTACCAAGTGCTCCCAGAGCTTCCTTTGAATATGGTATGTCTATTTGGAATTTGTGAAGCAAACTGTATGCATGCTGTCTTACTCCAGAGGCACCAGCCAGCTGACCAGGAAACCCTGAGTCTGGCACCTCCAAGACATATACTTCTTTGACCCTCCAACTCTTTATCTACACAAACGCCATGAACAGTAACTACTTGAAAGAGCTAGTATGATGACTAAATGAATCATATCTATAAAGGTGTTTCTACCAATAATGAGATACCATGTAAATGACAACAATGACCACCTTATTTAGAAGTACTTAGGCAGAAATTCACATGCTCTGAGAGCCAACACCAGCCATTCAGGCTGTGCCTGTAAGGGACTGAAATAGCAAAGATGGAATTAAGGTAAGGTTCTTTGGCCTTCCCTTTGGGGCAGTATTCTTATCCACAAAAGAGAAAAAGGGAAAGGAAGAGCAGGTGCCCATTTTTCTCTAAGAACGGGTCCCCACCCTCCTTGTATACTTCATCTCTGCAGATTGTCTCAAAACAACAAACTCTATACAGAGCATCCTGTGGGAAGAACAGCCACCCTCGCTTCCTTGAAACCTCCTGAACAGAAGGATGACCTCAAAGGCAAGCACTACTCTTCATCTTCTAAGAGGTGAGGGATGTGGAAAATGAATACAATTTCTTGCTCCTCATTAAAAGAATCAGAGGTCTCAATATTGATTTTTGCCCATCATTATCAAACACACACACACACACACACACCCTCACTGCAGCCTTAGTGCCTGGAAGGGAACTGTAGCCTCACAAGCTGCATGCATGTGTTTATTAAGGGCTGTGATTATGAGGCCAATGTGCCCTTTCTTGGCCCATAAATAATTACTGTAATTTATGGTCTGCTTTTATTTTCTTCTTTCTCTTCCCCCATTCTGAAGCTCATCCACAAATTCTACGCATGCCAGTTTAAATCGAAATAATGAAGCCTCAGGGCTCCTCCAAGGCTGTAGCCCCTGCCACTTTCTCAACTGGCTTCCTAATCTGACAGAAACTGGACCACGCCATCCTCTGACCTGCCTCACTCAAGCTGCCCCTGGGTACCTGGACAAGACCAGGCAGCATCTTCCTGGCTCAAGTTCATGCTACACCTATTGCTAAGATGGGAGAAAATGTCCATCCTTCTGCATAAAAGCAGACCACAGAGAAGAGACGCCACACTTTCTGACGATGATTTCTGACATAGGGACTCCATAAAAGGCCCATCACCTAGGAGGTATCAGCTCTTCAGCCACTCTCCAGCCCTGCTAGTTACATAGCTGGAGTATCTCCCTCCCCAGTGCAGCTGCTATACCCTCCCAATAGCAGGGGCACTGCCTGGCAATGCATGTTACCACCTAGCTTCTAATAAAAGAGAACTTGGAACAAGCTATACCAGGTGCCTTTTATTTGTATTCATATTCAATTATAGAGCATATGGTCTTAGTGGAATTGTTTTTAAAAGTGGGGGGAGGATAGGTTTACTTTCACAGGGCTGTGTATTTTCTCCTCTGTGGTAAGAAACTTGGTCACTGATTCAATGCCTACTCTTAATGATTCAAACCAGTGCAATACAAGCCCACAAGTATGCACCAGGCCCCTAAGCTAGGGAATGGCCAATTCATGTTTTTTGGATGAATAAACAGGCAAGCCTGCCTAGGCAGGAGATAGGTTTAAGGAGCATGTGTGAGGATGGTAATGGATCTTCTTCCCCAACTGGATGCTGCTCCCTCCACAAAGTTGGTCTTTCGCTAATTATAATAAGGAACGAGCATAAGACAAGAGGCAGAGGACTAGCTCTAAAAGTCAGAGACACGGAACCAAACTTTGACCCTGTTCATAGCTGCATTCATTCTGGCAGATCTCTTCCTTTGGCTGCATCACAATTTCCATAGTTACTAGCTGCCCAAAAGCCCAGATAACCTTTTGGCTCTAACTGTGGCTCTAATCACTAATAGTTCTAGAAGTATCTAGTATCCTACTGATATAGTGACACACAGGGGCCTACTTGACAATATAAAAGCTGCCCCAGGTATGCTTGTGGCTGTCATAAGCCCACAAAAGCTCTGCAGGCACCCATGTGCAGTGGGGTGAACCTTGCTCATGTGGCTTCTCTCTCCCCCAGTGTTCTCCCCTATCACCTCCCGTGTGGCTACCATGCTGGCTTTCTCTAATAACTGAGTCAGGAGGACAGAGGGACATGGAGGAGAACCTACACCTGTGTATCCATCCTTGTCATTATAAAAGCAGCTCACCTAAAGTACAGGTCCCTCTAAGGTCGACCTAGTTGTTGAAGGAAAACACATCAGTCCTATTAAGCAGAAGCAATGGATCGATGACATGATGATGTGCCCAGCCCTCAAAGCTCAACACCATAGAAACCATCACTTAACAGTATGTTACACGCAAGACACCTAATATGTTTACATTAAAACAATTCTTTATAGAACCATCCTCTAGAATTACAGTCCTACACTATCAGAAGTATTGGGAGATTTTAATTACCCCTTAAGAAAAGAGTGCCAAAAAGGAGAGAAAAAAATACAATCCGAGGTGGGATTCCATGGGGAAGGAGTGGTTGTGCAAGCCCCATGCCACATTCTACGTATGTGCTACAGATAGCTCACAATGTGAAAAGTAACCAGGAAACTTCAGGAGACGCTAATGTGCTCTTTGATGGACACAACTCTCAATAACTTCACTCTGCAAACCAGGAACAATATCAAGCTCTGGCAGGCAGAAGTATTGACAATGGCCCTTGAGGTTCTACCCAGCAGGTCAATGCAGGAGGACGCACAAGTGAAGTGAGAAGGGACAGGACAAGCCAGGGGCACCACGTGAACGTAGCTATTTTTCCCAAAGACTTTGGCTTATCAAGCTCACGGTTTTGATGGTAACACATTGCAAATGTCAAAGGGGATATTTTCTAAATACCCCCCCAAAACATGATAAAAGGTCAATATATACGATGACATATATTTTCATAAGCTATCAACAAAGCACTATTCCGACCACAAAGCACTTCTATAAATCAATAAAAACTAGGTAGAAATTTATACGATATGATATATAAATGGCAGGCTAGACAGCAGTTAAAGACACTTGCTTACAAAGCCTAATGGCCTGGATCCAATTCCCTGGTACCCATGTAAAGCCAGATACACAAAGTGTCTGCTGTGTCTGGAATGCATTTGTAGTGGTGGGAGGCTCTGGTGGGCCCATTTTCTCCCCCACTTTATCTTTCTGTCTCTTTCAAATGAATAAATTAAAATATAAAAAATATAAATATAAATATAAATGGCAAATAAAGACATAAGAAATGCACAAGTAAATGCAATTAAAGAAACAATAAGGCATTGCTTTTCAGGCACCATTTTATGCATTTTGGGCAAATTTAAAAACACTGACCATGGATGTCCAGTGCCAGGTATGGCAGGAAGAACAGACTCCCACATATTACTGAAGGAAAGATGGCTTTCTGTAACATATGAGGAAAGGAATCAAGTAACATTTGTTTCCCCTTTGACACAATGATTACATTTACCAGAATCTATCGAACAGAACAGAAACAAAAGTAGCAACATATAAAAATCATCTACACAGATATTTATTTAAATGCTGGCTAGGATACAAAAAGATCTTCACTCTCTTAAAGGCCTTTGGCTGGGAAAATTAGTGTCAACCTTATTGGTAGATTGTATTTTGTACAAAACAGTGAACTTATTTTGAAAACCACAGGTAGAAAGATGTTCCTTACATAGTAACTTCTGAAAGGCATATTTTAGAATTAGGTGCATAACATGGTGTCTGTTATGTAAAGTAAAAGAAAAGAAACAATTTCTCTTATGTAAGTGTGTATGTGAACCAAGAGAATGGTGTGGAAAGATTTCTACAAAATTACTGGAACATGAACTCAAAGAGGTGGTAGAGTGGAGGAGGAAAGAATGGAGCATTCATTACTTTTCTTTTGTACATGCTAATATGCCTCACAAGCATATAACTCATTACCATATGATTATTAAACATAGCAACAGAATGAAAATGATGAAACAAATAAACACAAAATAAAACAAAATTCACCCTGTTTCTGGCTGCTTTTCCATAAGGATCTACAATGGTAAGCCACTCAAGGCAGTGCAATGAAGACCCTTTCACACTGTTGATTTTCAGTAAGTATTGCATGAATGAATGAATGATAAACATTATTCAAAAAAAACCTTCTATTAAATGTGCCTGGAAGATGTTAGAATTTCAGGAAATTTCAAGTTAAGCTTTATCTGTACCCTGCACTTCTCCAACCTTTAAAAAAGAACAGCTTAGTATTTGATGTAATTTACAACTCTCAGAGGCCCATTAGAAACTTCTAGGATCATAGCAAATATGAGACTCTTATTGAAAAATGTATGGGTCTTTTGGAATGCCTGGTCTTCCCCACCCCTGTGTGCAAACTACAGCTGCTTCCATTTCCTTTGGGGTAAAAGACTGAATGCTTTGCCTTTCTGATGTATGGTAACATTACTGCAAAGATATTTTATATGATTTTATAAACTCTATGAAATCTTGTGGTCAAAGCACTAAACACACACACACGAGAGAGAGAGAGAGAGAGAGAGAGGCTAGTGAACATACCAATATCAACATATTATTTACTAGTAGTCTGCACAATTTGAGAATATACTCTGTCCAGAGATCTATCATTGAACCTGCAAAACTGTTACATAAATATGTTTATATAGCTGGGGTATGTGTCTCTATGTCAAACTCCCCATTATTAGAACCAACACCTTCTAGAAAGGACTGTGATTTTCCCCATCTTCAGACACTGTAGATAATCATCACTCACTGGATGGATGGATGGATGGATGGATGGATGGATGGATGGATGGATGGACGGACGGACACATAGAGGGACAAATAGGTAGATGGATGGATGGATATAGACATTACTTGTTATTACTTTCTTGATGCAGCAAAGATGCTGGGTACCTAATGTGTGGAGCACTGCTCTAGTAACTAGAAGCCACATGGACTATAGACAGACATGTGGATAAGAAGATGTCCTTTTTGGTGGGTGGCAAAAAAAAAAAAAAAAACCTATCAGAATAAGGAGATACAAGGTGACAAGCAAGAGTACCTTTGGAGTTTGAGTGGTCAGAGAAATTTTTCTGAGAAATGACATTGGATGAGAGGTTTAAATGGAATGATGGAGTGGGTCAGCCATGTAGATGTCTGTAATAGAACATTCTAGGCAAAGGGGACAGAAGATGCAAAAGTTCTGAGGTATAGTCATAATGGTCAAGTTTTATGACCAGTTAAGAAGACAATGTGATCTTAGGAGAGGTTTGTAGAGGGGAGAGAAGGGAGAGGAAAGGACATAAGATGAAAGAATACAGAACCAAGACAAGATCCTAAAGAGTTCAAAGGCTATGGCTCAAAGTCAGCTGAGCACACTAATGGCTCATGAGACAATCTCAGGAAAATAAGGGTAGCCCTCCTGAAAATTCACAGTCAAATTTTCACAAGAAAAACAAGCTTAGCAGTAGGAAAGGCATGGGATGTGTTCTTAGCCTACAACGTCAGAAGTTGAGAATGAAGATAAAAATACATACAACAATCCTGACTGTGACATCACACACTATGGTCTCAGGCTTCGCTGCTTACACTGTGATCATACTGCCCCTGCCTCTTGGCTGCCTCCACTTCATATCATCACTTCAATCTTCATGCAGAATGCTACACCTTTTTAAAAACTGATGAAAATGTCACTTTTAGGAAATAAAACCATGGAGAGCTATTGCTATGTGTTCTCTTCCCTATGTTAGTTGAAAAAGAGACAGGCAGGAGAGATGGTTCAGCAGTTAAGGTGCATTTCTACAAAGTCTAATGACCCAGGTTCAATTCTCCAGTACCCACATAAAGCCAAATGACCAAAGTGGCACATGTGTCTGGAGTTCTTTTGAAGTGGCTAGCGGTGTCTCTCTCTCTCTCTCTCTCTCTCTCTCTCTCTCTCTCTCTCTCTCTCTCTTTCTCTCTCTCTCTCTTCTTGCAAATAAATAAACAAACATTTAAAAAGGGAAAAGACAGTCATTGAAATTTTATGACTATAATGTCTGTTACTGTTGTTAAATAGTTTTAAATACACAAAGAAGTTCTGGGTACTTCTGAAAGTGAAGGCTCCTTTGTCTGATATTCCACATTGAGAGAAGATGATGGACGGATGGATGAATGGATAGTTGGGTGGATGTCATACCACAAGAAACAAACACACACACACACACACACACACACACACACACACACACACACACACACCACATCCCAATATAAACCAATGCTTCCCAACAAGTAGGCATTCATTCAGTCAATGTCAATTGAATGAAATGAGCTGAACTAATACAAAAGTAACATGGAAGCTGAGAGAAGCACAGGGAAGAGACTACAGAAGACCTTGAAGCAGAAATCCCAGTTGTGTGACATCCAACCATGTATGCATATTAGTTGAGAAGGGTTGGAAAAGATGCTCTCTGGCTTGAGTTTCCAGAAAGCCAGGAGAAAAAGCTTAGAGAGAAAAGAAGAATTGAGAGAAGAAGTGAGCACATAGGGATCTGAGTAGGTAACCCACTACAGGGTGATCCCTTCACGGTCTAGCCGCTGTAGAATAGAACGTGTGAAAACAAAAGAGTAGGACCTGAGAACAAGTCAAAAGGTCACAGCCGAGAACAATGACAGATGGCACACTGGATAGATTTTTCTCCATTCCATATGCTTTTTGCCTTGGATTGGCTTTGTGTTTTGTTTTGGTTTTTATGTTAATGAATTTGAACAAGCGGTGAGTACATTTCCTGAAGAGCAGAGCAGGTAGGAGGAGGAATCAAAGGACAGATCCTGGCTCTCCCCAGCCATCAGAATAGAGATGACCGTTCCCCCATCCTCAGGTCAGGCTCCCAGGGAGGGTTCAAAGGCCCTTTATGATTGTGTGTGAGGCTAAAACCTCTTGTCACTGACAGCATCTTCCCAGCTGCAACGTAGGCCAGGTGCCCAGAGTAGATGCAGTGCGCAGTGAAGCGGCATCTCTGGGAAACACCGAAAATGCCCCTGATCTTGGGTGGTGGAGATACCAGAAAGGCCGTACCTTCTGCAGGGCCATTCAAAGGGGTCACATCTCTTCACATGGGCTGGAAGAGACCACATCACCCACTCAGATAATCTGAAACGGCAGCCTTAGGGGTCATGGAGCTGTGACCTCCTTCACCCAGCTCTGTCTGTTTCACAGGGATTCTTCCATCAAGCCTATCTCATCATTTAGATTATGCACAGCAAAAATGCATTTATGAAGATCTCATCTTTCTTTTTTGATTTCTTTATTGACAGCTTTCATAATTATAGATAATAAACCATTATAATTCCCTCCCCCCTACTTTCCCTTTGCAACTCCACTCTCCATCCTATCCCCTCCCCATCTCAATCAGTCTTTTATTTTGATGTCATCATCTTTTTCTCCTATTATGATTATCCGGTGTAGGTAGTGTCAGGCACTGCGTGGTCATGGATATCCAGGTCATTTTGTGTCTAGAAGACTGCATTGTCATCTCGCAAGCAAATCACTCACAGCACCCTAAGAATTTGGACTGCTGAATGTGCTTGGGAGCAGTGAAGATTTTAAAGGGACTTTCTCTTTGAGCCCTGGTTATCTAACAGTCACTTAATCAATCAATAAAACTCCAGAATTCATCTGTACTATGGTCTTCTTCAATCATCCTTCCACCAAAATCCTACCTAATCTGTTCAAATGCCCAGTTGCTTTCTCTCCACTGTGGGATGTTTTGTTGGTCTGCTTAGCAGAAGTTCAAGGAAGTGAAAATATTTTCTTGCAAGCTATGCATTGTAATGCCTGACGCCTGGCCCCTAGCAACAAAGAAAGAGCTAATCTAGAAAGTATAAGTCGTCGGTGCCATGCAGATTGGCCTTAGGGCATCTTGGTTGTGGGGCTCTATATCTGAAGCCTTGTATTTAGGATTTACTTTCCAGATTGTCTTAAACCTTGATGCAACTTTCCCTCCTTCAATTAGCCTATGCCCCTGAAAAGAGAGGGAAATCATATGCTCAGACCTGGCCCTAAAAATATGAAACTCAGTAAAAAAGTCAGCTGCCAGATGCAGTTCCCTTCACCTTTTTCAGTATTTTTGAGACAAGTCTCATGAAGCATAGGCTCCTGAACTCCCTGTGTAAGCATATAACAGAGACTGACCTTAATCCTGCTTCCATCTTCTAAATTCTGGGTTTCCTGTGCCTGGCCCCTTTGTTATATTTGTTTCCTTACTTACTTTGTATGCATGTGTGTGCATGTGCATATGCATATGGAAGCCAGAGGACAACCTGGGCTTTGTCCTGTCCACCTCCTTTGAGACAGAGTCTCTCATTGGCCTGGAGTTGGTCAATTAGGCTAGATGGGGGATTCACCTGCCTCTGGCTCCCCAGTGCTGGAATTATAAACACACACCAGCCCTCCCCACTAGTATTTTACATATGTGCTGTGGACCAAATTTAGCTGCTCATGCTTGTAAGGTACCCGCTGAACCATTTCCCCAGTCTCCTGCCTTTTCTGTCTTTAATGAATTAGATTGTGATTTTTAAGTCACTGAAAGTATTTGAATCTTTGGTAATACTCTTTTGGGAATGATCAAGTTTTTTTTCTTTTTGCATAAAGTTTTATAAATGCACATCATAAAAGATTCTTTTTTAAAAAAAATTATTTATTTATTTATTTGAGAGTGACAGACACAGAGAGAAAGACAGATAGAGGGAGAGAGAGAGAATGGGTGCCCCAGGGCCTCCAGCCTCTGCAAACGAACTCCAGACGCGTGCTCCCCTTGTGCATCTGGCTAACGTGGGACCTGGGGAGTCCAGCCTCGAACCGGGGTCCTTAGGCGTCACAGGCAAGCGCTTAACCTCTAAGCCATCTCTCCAGCCCCTGTGACGCCTAAGGATCCCGGTTCGAGGCTGGACTCCCCAGGACCCACGTTAGCCAGATGCACAAGGGGGAGCACGCGTCTGGAGTTCGTTTGCAGAGGCTGGAGGCCCTGGGGCACCCATTCTCTCTCTCTATCTATCTATCTATCTATCTATCTATCTATCTATCTGCCTCTTTCTGTCCCTCTCTGTCTCTCTCAAATAAATAAACAAAAATAACAAAAAAATAAGATATATAATGAAGTTATTTGGTATTAACTTAAATAAACATAAATGCTTGGGCGGTCCTTAAATTTGGGATGTATTTGTCAACCTCTTGCTAATTTACTGGACCACTTTAGACAATTATAATAGAAAAATATTTTAAGACATTGCAAAAAGAGTTGACACACTGCTTTCACATTCCTTATCATACATGAGTCTTATTGCAGCCCTGTGAGTTATGACTTCATTGTTCCTGTCAAAAAAGGAAAGTTCAGAGATGTTAAAGGATTTAGCCACAGTCCTTCAGGTAACAAAACATAGAAGAACTTGAAGATAAAATAGCAGAGAAGTTGTAGACCGGATTCAAGACTAGAATAACTAGCTGCATGGTCTTCAACAAATCCCTTGCCATTCTCTGGGCCTTTTGTCATAATTTATAAACAGAATTAGTTAATTACATTGGCCTTTCTTGGTTTTTTAAGTTTTGTGATAAGGTTGCACTAAACTGCACAAGCTGACTTTGAACTTGTAATTTTCCTCCCTCAACTTCCCAGAGTAACTGAGATCACAGAACTATGGTACCAGGCAGAACTTCCCTAGTCTTTCAAAGCCCCAGTATTCCAAGATCATAGAATCTTTTTTATTTTTCAACTTTTTATGACAGAGAGAGATAGAGAGAGAATTGGTGCTCCAGGGCCTCCAGTCACTACAGTCAAATCCAGACACGTGAGCCACCTAGTGCACATGTGCAACCTTGTGTGCTTGCGTCACTTTGTGCATCTGGCTTATGTGGGGCCTGGAGAGTCAAACATGGGTCTTTAGACTTTGTAGGCAAGTGCCTTAAGTGCTAAGCTATTCTGCAGCCCAGATCCTAGAATCTTAAATGATTCCTTTCTTTGAGCCTTGTGCCTCCATTCAAAAATAAGGGGATAATATAAGTCACCCAGGAGAACTAAATTCAAAGCAATCAGAGCAGCACGTTATGTAAACTTAAAGATACAAATGCACTGGATGAAATACAGCATTTTGTGAGATGGGGCTTGGTGCAGTCACTTAATACCCTATCACAGTGTGAAAGGATTCTATCCACCAGAGACATTTCTCTCATAGTGCTGCCTATTCAACATGTTGAAAACCAATCATAATGTTTCCTGGCTTAGTTCTCACCCAACTCTCACATTCCTCCTCCACTTGGACATCTGAATCTACCCTACTCACACTTGTCCCTTGTCTTTGTGGGGCCCACAAAATGACATAGACAGCATAATTTCCTGATGCACATCACAGCCATAAGTAACAGCTAACACCTACAAATACATCAAGGTTGGCCACTGGAATCTTCCCTGTTAGCAAGCATAAGACCACCAACTTCATACTGGCTACTTGTTCTTCTGTGATAGGTGCTTCTGGGTTTCAGTAGTTTACTACCATGCAAGAAATACATCCTTCCCAAACCTCACATGGCCTGAGCCTGAAACATCTTTAGGTGAATGTTCCTAAGTGTCAAGAGCTGGGCTGATCTGCCTAAGCTTGCAATAATTCTCTCTTAACATCACCATTTATGGATTAGGAAACAGACACAAAGGAATCAAAGAATCTCCTCCAATATGCCTATTAGATGGAGCCTTGGACTCCAACCCACACACACTGATTCTGCAGCTTATGGTGGTCCTTCCACCCTAGTGCTGTCTCTTGCTCATCTATTGGCCAGAGAAGCACAGTGCGGAGACCTCCAGGGAACAACCTTTCTATGCTATGGGTTCCTCATCAGTGGAGTGATCCAAGCAGAAACTGGGCCTCTGGTTGGTCTCTAACTCTACAGGTCTTAGCCAGGCATGGTGGCACATGCCTGCAATCCCAGCACCTGGGAGATGGAGGCAGGAAGATCATGAGCTAAGAAATCATCCTCTGATACATAGAATGCTCAAGGTGAGCCAGGGCCATATGGATCCTGTCTTAAAACCTAAGTCATCATCCTCATTTTATGGTAGAAAAATGCCCTAGGTGCTCTTCCATATACTGGCAGCACCCTTCCTCTGTCCTCTTGACATACCAAATGCCAGTCCTTTCAGTGCTCCTATTCCAGTCTGGAATTCTGTCACCATACTGGCCCCTCTGCACTGTAGCAGGCTCAACTCTTCCTCCTCTAGAAAGCCCTGCGGCCTGGCAGCCTTCACTGACTGCTGTTCATAGGCAAGCACCGGCAGTTATCATGTCAGAGTGAATAGATGGGAAGGTGCTGCTGGTTTACCACAGCCCTCACCACTCCCTTCTGCCTCATCCATGCCAGATAACACAATGACATCAGCAACCTGCCCTCAAGGAGAGGGGAGGATCCAAGGTTTTAAACCCAGTAAGAATGAATCCCTTTTCCAATACAGACTATGCCTGGCTCATTTTAGTCCTGGGTGCACCCTCCAGAAAAACAGCTCAATAGATATTTGATGGACGAATAATAGGTGAATGTATAGAGATCATCAGGCAGCCTAACAGTCCACTAGACACAACGGTGACAGACATTGGGAGTTGGATAAACTTTTCTAATATGGGAACCACTGAAATTTCCTTAAGCCTAAATCCATTATACAGCAGGTATGATATTACTTGCCCACATTTCACTGGAGGGCAGGGACAGAGGTCCACATGCCACAGTTAATGACTGGCTTATCTGTACTATGTAGGAGATTTCAGTCCTGCTGGAAATGGTCAACTTTGGGTCACCTATGATTCAACCTTAAACAGAGGCAGTGAACTAAACACCAAATGTCATAGAGTCCTTTCTTGTGATTCTGCCAACCCCTAACTCAGGACCAAGAACATGAAACACTTGTCAGAGAAACAAGTCTCTCTCTTTCGGTCCCTCTGGTTCCTCTCCACAATTCTCTAGCCCTGTCACCTCTACCCTACCTAATTGTAAGTTACTATTGGGGTGAGCCAAGATTATCAATTGGAATGGTTGCAATGGCTGGACTAAGGTAGCTAACCTCTCAGAACAATAACCAGGAATGAGCAGCTCTCATTCTATCCCACCCAATAACAACAATCCTCTTTGTTTTTCTTTCCTTTGTTTTTTTTTCTTTCTGCTTTGGTGCTGACACTGGAACCCCAAAGTCTTCAGTATGCTAGACAAGTGCTCTGCCACTTAGCTACACCCTCAGCCCACATTCATTGTTGATCTGGGAGTTGGTTGCACAGATAAAAATCACCTGGCATGCACATTTAATATCTGTGTGCTTTTCTGCTTAAGTGTCACAATTAAACCAAGAAGGGGGGGGGCAAAAAATCACACAATCTAACAAAGCTGAACATTGTATTTTATTTCCCTTCCTTTTGCAAAGAGACTTCTCATTCATTTCAGCAGTTTTGCCACTTTCAAGCTCTCTGGGGCGCTCACAAGCTCCTTCCCTGATGGCTGTTCCTTAGAAAGCTACGCTCCTGTGAAGACACAGAAGTGAACCCCGCTGGCTGTCCAGTGGTTAAGTGCAATCTCCGGCCCCCGCTCTTAGACTCCAGATCCACCAATCCCTCCCACAGTCCAGGGCTCCTTCCACAGCAAAGACACAGATCATGCTATGAGCTGGTCCCTAGGCAGCTCAGCTCCAGGCGAGATTTGTTCCCTTGTTTGTCTGGAGCTTTGGTTTTAATTTGTAATGTTTGCTTAATCTACTATTAGTTGGGCTGAATTTAATTTAACTCATTGTAGCAATTCATTTCTTTCCATCTTCTATTACTGGGTATCCCTCTTCAGTTGTAAGTGATTTTTGCCTCCTCTACTCATCGTGTTAGAGTCTGTTGGCCCAGCCATTCCTTTTTGCAAGTAATATCTGCAATTAAAAGCAAGGATAGCAGAGCAATGTGAAGGCTGAATGGGAGCTGCATCCTCCAGTTGTTCACTTGCTTCTGTGTTTTAAATGAAATCAGGCTAAGTGATAGTAAGCACTTACTTCCTCCCTGCCACAATGCTGTCAGCTGTCATATGCAGAAACATTCTCAGCCAGAGAGACCTGCTAACCATGACATCGAAACCGAGCACATAGCAATTATTTTTAAGAAGCAAAACAAAAATGGCTGGGGAGATAGATCAGCAGTTAAGAGTGTGTACCATGCAAGCAGGAGGGCTTAAGAGGAGATCATCTGAATTTCATCCCTCAGTACCCATGTAAAAAACTGGATATGGCTACACACTTCTGTAACCCCAGAAATGTGGGGAGCAGAGACCAGAGCATTGCTGGGGTGACAAAAACTGCAGCTTCCAGAGAGAAACTTAGTCACAAAGAAATATCTGGATGAATAATAGAGAAAGACATCCAACATTTTTCTTTGGCCTCCACATACCTAAGCACAAATCATGCACATCTGCACACACTTGCACACACACACACACACGCAAAAACAATTAAAACACAAATTATACCTCTTGCTTGGCTTGTAGCATTCATATTTTTTGGAAGATGCAAAAGTTATCTTGGGGTCCTGATTGCATAAAACAGGTTGTTTAGCTGGTGGGCTCATGATGTCTTCATTTACAAATTTGAAAATATATACCAGATGACTTACTATGGAAAGTATAATGAAGTAGATGAGCTAAAATGCTAAGAGCATGAGACTTTTACATGCACATTGTTACCTTCTTTCCATTTCATCTTACACAATTCACATCCTTTCTTTTTTATTATTTGTCGATGTGTCTATTTGCAAGCAGAGAGAGAGAGACAGACAGAGAGAATGGGTATGCCAGGGCCTCCAGCCACTGCAAATGAACTCCAGATGTACACGCCACATTGTGCATCTGGCTTTATGTGGGTACTGGGGAATCAAACACAGGTCATTAGGCTTTGCAAGCAAGTGCCTTAACCACTAAGCAATCTCTCCAGCAATTCACAACTTTGAAAGTCAAGTTTTCACCCCTACCTTAAGCTGAAAAAATGATATTTCATGTTATGATCAATTCAACTTGTTCCAAAGTCTCTGAAGAGATTTTTTTTTAATTCATAACACTTAAAAGTAGGATGAGGACTGGAGAGATGGCTTAGCAGTTAAGACGCTTGCCCATGAAGCCTAAAGACCCATGTTCATTCTCTCTCCAGGTCCCATGTAAGCCAGATGCACAAAGGTGACACAAAAGGAAGGTCGCACATGTACATTAAGTGGCACAAGCTTTTTTAGTTCAATTGCAGTGAATACAGCCCTGGCATGCCAATTCATTCTCCCTCTCTCTCCCACTCTCTCGCTCTCTCTCTCAAAAAAAAAAAAAAAACAAAAAACAAAAAGTAGGATGATAATCATCAATTTTAAGGTCCATCTCTCTAGAATAATGGGGAGATGAGCACCAGACTGTATATGGCATGCAGCTACAAACCTGTTAAGCATGTAGCCAAGAGTCAGACTTACAGAAAGTAGCCCACAAGTGCAAGAAAAATAAAAGCAATGCTTACCCCAAGAGGAGCCACCATTATTAGGTAGCCCCTCCATCCCAGTGTGACTTCCTCCTTTCTATAGCAAAACAAACCACCATGTTGTATCTTTCCAAGCTCAACTTTCAAGTGCAGCAAGCATGGGGCCACCATGCTCCTCACTAGGAACAGTAGTCTCTGTAGCCAAACCCAGCTTTAGGATAAACCTGAACTTAGCTATGAAAGCCTAGGAGCAGGAAGCACCTAGAAATGGCCTTTAAATATCCAAGCCATCCAGCACTTCTTTCAGCTAATGCTCTCACCACACCACGTGTCAATGGTGCAATCTGGAAGAACCTACAGAGACCCCAGTCTCAGGAAGCATTTATCCATGTTCTAACCTGCAGAGAAATCTTTCACAGAGACTGCAGCATTTCTTTTAACACACAATGATGAAACTGACATGCCATGGGAAAGCTACTACTTTTAAATACATATATTTTTTGAGAGAGAGAGACAGACAGATAGAGAGATCGAATGGGCACCCCAGGTCCTCCAGTCACTGTAAATGAACTCCAGACTCATGAACCATCTTGTGCATCTGGCTTACTTGGGTACTGAGGAATCGAACCTGCAAACTTAGGCTCTGCAGGTGAGCACCACAACTGCTGAACTATCTCTCCAGCCCAAGCTGCTACTTTTCAATAAAGTGAAGCACCAGAACCTTTTCAGGTTCATTAGCTAAAGGCTTCATCTACAAAAACAAAACCAGAGAATAAGGTGGACAGGAAACAGTTGGAATTGGGATCATAGATGATGTGCTATCACACATGCATGCACACTCAGAGACACACAAAGCCCTTGTGAGTATATGTATGTGTAAATATATATGTACATATACAGGTATATACATATATTTATGCATACATACATATATGCATATATTTATGTCTATATAAATATTTACACAGGCTGGAGAGATGGCTTAGCAGTTAGGCCTGTGAAGCCTAAGGACCCCAGTTCAAGGCTCAATTCTCCAGGACCCATGTTAGCCAGAGGCACAAGGGGTGCACGCATCTGGAGTTCTTTTGCAGTGGCTGGAGGCCCTGGCATGCCCATTCTCTCTATATATCTGCCTCTTTCTCTCTCTGTCTGTTGCTCTCAAATAAATAAATAAACAAAAAAATGTACATATGTGTGCATAAATGTATACAAATATATGTGTATATATGTGTTAATATATAGGTAATTATATATATGTATGGTAAGTATATATGTACATATATAGAAATATAAACCATCAATTTATAGATATATGTGTACATATATGCATAAATGTATATGAACATATATATGCATAATGAAGTGATAGTACTACATCACATCCTTTAGCTTTGCTATCCTACACTGCAGTATCTGGATAATGCCTAGTTGTACAGGATATTTAAGATATAATTATGGGCATGATAGAGATATGAATCATTGAATAATAATGTTCCTAATATAAACTTAAGACATAAGTTACCAAAAGAAAGCATATGAGAAAAGCTTAGGTTTTCCATGTGCATCCATCAGAAGGTGAATTTGCCCTGGATCTAAGTCAAGGATCAGAACACTAGGGGTGAGCCAACTCTACCACCTATTTTTATAAATAAAAGTATGGAACCTAGCCTCTGGTTCACTTATATGCTGATAGCTGCCTTCCTTCTGCGGGGACAAAGCTGAGCTGTGTCAGAGATTGCATGGTCCACAAGCACTGAAAATATTTACTCTCAGGCCTTGAGCATTAAAAGCTTGCTAATCACTCATCCATGAAGTTTCACAAAAGGAAAAGAGGAGAAAGAATAGATGGGAGAGGAGGAGAAGGGGAGATAGAGGGAAGAGAAGTAAGTGGCAGAAAGGGGGAATAGGAAAAGGAACTGAGTGGATCTGGAGTGGACAGCAACAGGCCTGAATGGACACTTTGGAGTAGGGAAGAGCAAATGGATGGAGCCTGGACAAAGCCACAGAACAGAGGACAGCTACAGCAGGAAGACCAGACTGGATTCTGCAGGCAGTCACTGTGACTGGGGCTTTCTGAGAAGAGAGGTGATGAAATCAAAGTAGAGACTGAAGAAATCCAAGCTGGGAGAGGTTTGCAGATGGCTTGAGACTCCTGGCTAGAGACACTGGAAGTCCCAATAGGCCAGATGCCACAGGACTGAACATAAAGGTTGGAGTAAACGAGACAGTAGGGAAGAATGACAGGGGGATTGTGATCTTTGTGCTTGAGATGAGAATGGGGGAGGAGCTTCTGTAGAACTCTGCACCCAGGCAACCTCTCAGCTGATGGCTTTGCCTGCACATCATGCATTTGTGTTGCTATTCCTTGAGTGGTCAGAGAAAGACATGCCTGAAAGTTTCAGGCTCTGAATCCAATGCCAAGCTATTATGACGCAGAGGACCAATGATTTCAGCGACACACTCCCCAACGAGTGCAACACACCCACTCACAAGCCATATTCTGGAGACGGAGCCATGCAGCCGCTCACTGCATCTCAGAGGACTCCTGACAGGCAAATCCCCTGTCCTCACTAATCCTGCACACCTCAACAGACTCCTTGTGAAAGACTTCAAGTAACTAGGTGGCTATTATCATGTTTCCGGGAGTTTCTCTACCTCTTCTCCTTTTCATGTTAGATGCGCAGTAATGGCACGTCTTCAAATCACAGTACTGTCAGGCAGCTTGTGGAGTTCAAGTCAATTCTCTGTTTTCCTATTCTGTGTGCAGACGCTTAGATAGCTTTGTAGCATCCATCTGGTTCTGTTGCAAGCAGACAGGCTGGGTCCCCACTACTCTTATGTCCCTTGGGACAAGCAGCATGTCCCACGGCAGGCGCCGGCTCCGGCTCGGCAAACCCTTTGCCCAGATACTCATTAGTGCTGCATTAGTCTGTAAGCCCAGAGTGAGACGCCAAGTTCACCTCGCTCTTACTTGATGTACTTGAAGGGTCTGGTGAATTTACGGCAGGATAATGTGGAGCCCAGCACCTATTTATGAGTTGATCATTTGTACTGAGCCCCCCTCAAAGTGCCGAAGGTTACCATTCAACCCGGGCCTGCACTAATGCCATGGGAAGGCCAACAAAGCCAAGTGTATGAAAGTTAAAAGCATTAATAAAAGTGTGACTTATAAATTACTTCATCTTTGTCACCCTTTTTGAAATGGGGTGAGAGAGGCCAGGGTAAATTTATTTTTTAAGTGCTTTCTGAGACCTGAATGGGTCAGGCTTGAAATGCTGTAGTCTATAAATCACTCTTTGCAGATCTGGGGGCTGCTGCTGCATCACAACATTAACAAATATTGATTTATTTTATCATTTGCAACTATTTATGGGACAACAGAGAACTTACTGCATGTAAAAAAAAAAAATCAGGGCCTTATTTAGGTGTACTGTAGCTAATTAACACCTCCTGTGGCTGGAGACTAAAATGAAAACAGCAATGAGATGTGAGCTTCTATGGGAGTTCATGGCTAGGTGATGTTCACCAGGTTAGTTGGCATTAACTCAACCTCCCCCAATACCATGGAGGTAGGTGGATTTCTTACTATTCAATTTGATGCACAACAGCATATATGGGAGGACTAATCATTGATGTCCCCTCATGACATGATACCAGTCAAAGCTCCTGCAAGGATGGGGCCTCAGGAGTTTTCATTTAGGAAAGAGAGTTAAGACCCCTGACAATTCAGCTAAACCTTATATCAAAGCATTAAATAATCAAATGCCCACACTGAATCTTGTGAGAGGTTTGAGCAAGATTCATTTGGGTCCATTGTGGAGCAGTGAAGGACAATCCACATCAAATGCCTTCAGAGAAAGAGAGGGGAAAATTCACACCACTGGCACCTGCTCATGGCTCTGCTGCACGTTCTCAAATTGCACTCTGGGTTTGTTTTTCAACTTGAATTGTTCATAATTTGGGACTTTCTTTTAACAGACAGAGACAGAGTGGTTATTCAGAGAAGTGCAAGAAGTGCTAAGGTTTCATTGAGATAAACCATGACCAAAAATACAAACAAAGGCTCAGAAAAACGGACTTGAACTTCTGAGAGTGATAACCACCTGCGAGCTACCTGGGGTGGGTTTAGGGAATTTGCCCTAAGCCACAAATCGTGCCTGCATGGAAGCTGATCTCCTCACCAAAGCAAACTCTTCAAGTCACCACGCAACTGGGTGCTCCTCAATTGTCTGGCAACTAAATCAGTGGCATGCCAGAGTGCGACATACACCTCTATGCAGCGCCTCACCTGGGATTCTCTTTCCATAGCATAGCCTAGAAAGATGTTCTCCCAGTGGCAACAATACATGAGGTCAGAATCTGGGGATTTTTAGCCTCAGCACTATGGGTGTTTGGGGCTGGATCCTTCTTTGCTGGGGGGGTGGGGCGGGTCACAAGAAGGGGCTTGTACTTTGTAGGATATTTATCAGTTTCATCAGCTTCTACCAACTAGGTGCTAAATAGTGAGCACTGTAGCTTCCAGTTACGACCACCAAAATTAGTACAGACATTGCTTAATGTCTGTGGATGTAAAATCTCTCTCCCTGAGAACCACTGTATTAGACAAAAAAAAGAAAGAAAGAAAGAAAGAAAGAAAGAAAGAAAGAAAGAAAGAAAGAAAGAAAGAAAGAAAGAGAAAAGAAAAAGAAAAACCTTAATTCAGGTATCCAGGTATATCTATCCCCCAGCAAATCTTCCAGAGCCCCAAACTTCTAGACTTGGTTCTCCATGCCCTTTATGCTCTAATACTGGGACCCAAGAAACTAAAGTACTGATAGGCTGCATCTACCAACATAACCCCCAGAGATGGAGGCAACATGAAGAGACTTCAAAGAACAAAAAACTGTTGTAACAATGGCAAGAGCAGAGGAAAGTGAAAAGGAGCTGCTATA
Organism: Jaculus jaculus; assembly: GCF_020740685.1. Lineage (NCBI taxonomy): Eukaryota > Metazoa > Chordata > Mammalia > Rodentia > Dipodidae > Jaculus > Jaculus jaculus. The sequence goes on from NC_059102.1 coordinate 276,908,871, forward strand.
GGCAATGTTAGAATTGGAAAAGTATAGGTCCCGTGAGGCAGAACTGCTCTTCACTGACGAAGCTTTCGAGTAGGAAGGGAATACATCCAGAATATCACCAAATCATAGTTCAGTCCATGGACTGATGCCAGAATTGATTCCCAAAACTTTCTCAATTTAAATCAAGAAAACCACTGTCCTCTGACCAAGTTTAAAGGCTCACCTCTTATTTTCCAAAGACAGTTGCTACGACATCTCTCACCCCACAAGCTCTTCTGCAACATGACCTTACCTCGGGAGGTGGTGTGTATTTCCCCTCCTCCTGTCTGGGTGGTCCTGTGACTGCTCTGACCAATAGGACAAAGTAGAAGGGGCACAGCTTCAAAACTAGGACTAACACCTAACCAATGTCACAGTGTCTGCACACTGCTTCTTGGAATACTTACACATGGAAGATTCTCTCTCAGAACTCAGCTACCAGAAGTTCTGCACATGTGGAGGGGTCAAGAGATTACTGCTCCAGATGGGAACCCACTAAGTTCCCAGCCATCCCTCAGAGTTAAGTCCTTTTGGACAGCCCCAGCCAACATCAAATTGTATCCACCTGAGATTCCAAGCAGGAACTGTTCTGGTAAGCCCTCTTAACCCCCATTACACATGATAATAAATAATTATTTTTTCCTGATGGAATGTATTGGGTGAAGGCCTATGTGGATTTGTGGTCATGTGGGGAGGGGGGAAGATGCACACACATGTGCGTGCTTCCTGAGAACAACCTCGAATGTCATCCTGCAGGAAACTGTCCACCTTTTTGACACAGGGTCTCTCACTGGACTGTAGATCACCAATTACACTAGATTAGCTGAGTAGCAAGTTCCAAGGATCATCTTGTCTCTGTCTCCCAACTGCCAGGATTACCGACATGCACCATTATGTCCTTCATTTCCATATGGGTTCTAGGAATTGAATTCAGGTCCTCATGCTTGCAAGTCAAGCTCTTGAATGACTAAGCTATTGCCTCAACCACTGGATTATTTCTTTAAACCCTCAAGCCTGAAGATACTTTCATAAACCGTGAGAACTAACCATAATGCCAATCACATTCGTATTCTGAGATGCCACAGAGATGTGTGGTACTGCTGAAGATGCCAAGGTTGCCACAGTCAACTGACAGACATCAGTGGCAGCATGCTATTTATTAGGGGTCCAGGATTTTTCATTTATTATTGCATTGAATCCATGTAATCAACTTGAGGGACAACTGTTGTCATTGTTCCACATGACAAAGAATGGAAAAGCAAGCAGACCATGCAGCTTAAGCATGGTAAACAGAGAAAGGGGTTCAAATATGCTCTGTCTCCAAAAATCTTAAGTCTGCTGTGGACAGCTTTGCTCCTGAGATGGAAGAAACAGAAACAGAGCTGGCTCCATCAAATGATACATAGGGAATCTTATGGGAAACCTCCACAGGGAACGCAGATCCCCAGAGTAATGTACTTAGCATCATTCTTCCCTATGGGTGACTTAAAGGCCTCTCCTGCTTCTAGAAATGCACCCATCAACATACTTGACTGTCTTTGATGGCATTTCTAAAGGAGCACAGGGACTGGAAAGTCCACATAATCTTTGGCCCCTGCATCTCAACTGAGCGTAGGACTCACTAAGAAACCTTAGACCTCAGAGTCCTCAATTCAACATGGGAGTCTTCCCACACACCAGACTTGTCTCAACATGATGAGATAATGTATTATCCCAACATGTCTATAGTACTGGAACCCAGGGGCACTCAAAAACTGTGGTTCACCTAGGCCCTGTATCTGCCCTGAATGGTCAGATGTTTGAAGAAATCAGATTGTAGCGTTGGCACTCTGCTTCCGTCTAAAAGATGAAATATGGTCTTAGAGCCCTGGTAAGTATGCACACCCATCCCTCCTAATGTCCACAACAGAAATAGGAGAGAGAAAAGAGAAATACTGGTGTGCTGGACTCAGTGGGAAGTCAAAGATGCTGTGATCTGACATGCACACACATGGGGCAGCCTTTGTGAATGGCTCACTTACATGCTCCCAAGATCCCCATTCATCCCAGGTCCAAAGCCCAGATCAACCCCCACCCAGCTGGGAATCCTGATGCTGAAGGGCCTATTCCCTGGAGATCTTCTTTTTCCTTCTTGCGCAGTAAGCAACTACCTTCCAGGATGATTCTATGCCTGGCCCTCTGGGCACTCTTTAGTCACATAGAAATTGTTGGCACCACTACTATCACCAAAATGTACACACTGGGCCCAGGTGAGATCTCTCTTCCCTAGCTGTGTCCTTCAAGCATCCATTTCTCATTCTCTTTGATGCCTTTTTTTTTTTATTTCCTCTCTGGGGATGAGAACTCAGAACTGGAGCTCTAATCTCCATTCAGTGCATTACCCTGGGCTAGAGCTTTCTTCTCTAAAAGCCAGATATGCAGGATAGTTCATTCACATTGGGTTTCTGCCAGCCACGAAGCCTGGGTTTCAAAGGAAAAGCCACTATTCATCTCAAATTCAGCATGTTATGACTTTTGTAAAAGGCCTTAAAACACAATTAATAACACAATTGCATCTTAACTCAGAATTTTCCACTTGGTAGCTTTTCTCAAGCTGGCTGTCATTGAAAAGGTGCCTTTTGCTCTCTCTTTTTTTAATTAAAAAGAGAAACTAAAGGAAGTTAGAACACTTTTCTCTTGGGTGCTGGTGTCCACTTGGGTCCTGCTCAACATAGATACTGAAGGTCCCCAGAGTAGAAAGGATTCCTTGTCTGTCACTTATTGTAAAGTTTTAGCTGGCAATTGTAGCTGAATTTAATATGAAATCAAATGTTCAGATGACTGTGACTCTTTGTGGCATAAGGCACCTATAAATTTCTAAACGATGCCAAAGGAAGTGACAGTTGGGATTCGTATCATTTGTCAGTACTAAGAGAAACACCAGCTACTAATTTTTATCCTTAGATACCTTAATAAGCATCAGGTACAAGCAATAGCAAAACACCAAGACGGGACAAATGAATGAATTTTAGTCTCACAACTGTTCATTCATGCATTCTTACAGCTAATTTACACAGTGGTCTCACAATATGCCAGGCTCTGAGGTTCTATGCTGGGGATATAATGGTATGCAAAGCCAAGTCCAACTGCATTCCTAATGGAACTTAGCACCCAGTGAAAGGGACAGACATTAATCATGGAGTCATGAAAGTAATCAGGAAACTATATTTGAGCCAAAGGCTGCAAGACCTATGAAGCTCTGAATACTTATAATGAGGAAATTTTACCAAATCCAAGTGGTCAAGAAAAACCTGAGTAGGCTAAGGACTCATACCAAACTAGGGCTACACTGCATGGAGAGAAATAAGGAGAGCAGAATTGAGGAAGATGAGTCACCCCGGATGCAGGAAGGCAATGCCTAACAGGGAAATATCAGAGAGGCATAGTGCAATCCTGGGACCACAGTCCCCAAGACAACAGCAATGACAGATGAAATGGGACATCACTAGTCACAATAAAATGAGTGCTTAGCAAAGGTTCCAGTTAATTTTGGAAGAGTAACTAGAGCCCCAAGAATGGCCAAAAGGAAAAGGTTGACTCCAAACTAGGGTTGACAAGCAAAGCCCCACCCTCACCCCAGGACACAGCACACTGATGCAATTTATGTGAGTTTAAAACTAGGACTAGCCATGCCCCCCCCACTCATGCATCCTCTGGGGCCCCTATTGCTCACAGTGGTAGGATTGAGAGTGGCTACTAGGAAGGCAAACCTAAACATCTTCTCTGTTTCCACAGAAGCATGCTGCCCTCTGTTCTAACAGGATGATCAGGCTTTGAAATAAGTGGGATAAGAAGTGAAAGGAGCCAAGACAGCCTGGAAGGAGTCTGGGGGAAAGGATAGATAGTGAGAAATCTCTGGAGATGGAGACCATGCATTCACTTGTGTTCAGGGAAAGTCCATGATACATTGGCACCTCCAAAAACCTATTCCCAGGAAACAATGATACCCAAATGTGATGCAAGAAATAAAATCACTGTGCTCCAACTGGTTTAGAAAATAGTGGGTAAACAAAGTTGAACTAGTCTCTTTCCTGTAGGTTTTATCAGGGCCTTTAGCATTGTCTTGCACTTTGGAAATCTTCAGGACAAAGAAAAACTTAGATTGCCCACCCCAAACTTATGTAACTGTGGGTCCTCTCTTTCCCCACGTCTGTTCAAGCCAGAGTTCTTTGATGCATACCTTAAGCAGCACAACTCTGAACTTTACAAAACCAATCCCCTTTCCTAATTTCTCCTAGAGCAAAGTCACAAAGCTATCTCCTTCCAAAATAACTTTAAAATTGTCACTAGAGTAAAGGATTAGCTGTGTCAAGCTAGAAACCTGTGGGTACCTGGGAAGTAAATCCCACCTTCTCAACCTCTCCAATCCCTCCCACTAACCTGTCCTCTGTTCCCATTTCTTATAGAGAATATCACATCTAGGATTCCCTGGCTGAGTGTTTAAAGCTCCTGGTATTCACTTCTTCTATTTTTGACAAATTGTCAACATCAACAAATTGCACTTGGCTCAAAAACTCTAAAGTCAAAAGTATTATCTTATGAGAAATCAATGAATGTTTTTAACTTCTTTGAATTGGCTGTCATGCCAATTCAAATTCTGTATTCCAAACTTCTTTTAAATATTGCATAGATGCCCTTCCCTGCAACCGAGTACTATGCAAATGAGCAAGTTCAAAGTCTTAAAAGAATCAGCCATGGACCAGGCAGCTGACTGCGCTTTCTGTTCTCAGGTCTCCCATGTCTGTGCACCTAGAAAACTGGGCCAGGCCATTAACTAGCTCAAAGATTAACATTGCCCTCAGAATTGCAAATATTATATATAAACCAGCCCTGATAGTTCAGGCCTGTTATCTCAGGTACTTGGCAGGCTGAGGCAGAAGGATGGCAAATTCAGGCTTGCTTGATCTACCAAGTGAATTCAAAGTCAGCCTGGGCAACTTAGTGAAACTGTCTCAAAATAAACTTTAAAAAGAAAAAGCTTAGGAGGCTGGGAGATGGTTCAGTAGGAAAAGCAGAGTCTACTTCAAATACCGGGCATGGTGGTATGCACTGTAACCCCTGCCCTGGAAAGGCCCACACAGAGAATCCCTGGGGTTCACCGGCTAGTCAATCTAGCCAAATCAGTGAGCACTAAGTTCAGTGTGAGACCCTGTCTCAAAGAATAAGGTGGAGAGAGGGCTTAATGGTTAAGGCACTTGCCTGTGAAGGCTATAGATCCAGGTTTGATTCTCCAGGTCCATGTAAGCCAGATGTACAAAGTGGTACATGTGTCTAGAACTCGTTTGCAGTAGCTAAAGGCCCTGGTGTGCCTATTCTCTCTCTCTCTCTCTCTCTCTCTCTCTCTCTCTCTCTCTCTCTCTCTCTCTCTCTCTCTCTCTCTCTCTCTCTCTCTCTCTCTCTCTCTCTCTCTCTCTCTCTCTCTCTCTCTCTCTCTCTCTCTCTCTCTATCTATCTATCTGTCTTTGCCTCCCTTTATCTGTCTCTAATAAATAAATAAAAATAAAAGTAAATATTTTTAAAAGGTGGAAATGGACTAAGGAAGGTACCCTTTGTCAACCTCTAGGCCTCCAAATATATACACACATGTTTACACACCCACACACATGCATATCACACACACACACACACAAAATTAAAATATTTAAAATGCTAGAGATAATTTCTATAGAAAGCACTTGCCTAGCATTTTCAATGTCCTATATTTAATCCCCAGTACAACAAAACAAAAGAAAAAGAAAGAAAGAGAATGCTAAATATTTCTCCTTCCTTTTGGACACATCTAAAAGAAAGAAGGCCAAACAAACATTTCTAAAAGCAACCATAAACTATATACAACATTCTAGAGTCTCTATGGCAAGCAGCTCCCAGGGTATTCACAGCCCTGGAGAAATAGGTCGTAGTTTCCATTCTCAAGGCTAAAGGGATTTGAAAAGGGCAACAGGAAAATCACACCATTGATGGTGAGCATCCCTGAAGGCAAAGGCCTACATCAGAGTCTGGTACTAACATCCAGAAACAGCAGGCCATGTGTCCACTCTGAAGTCATCACACTTTGGCGGTGGATCCCTGCAGGGTTGGAGTGGTCCTGGGGGGGCTCTGATGAGAGGTGCTAAATAAATTAGTGCTATCGTTTATTAGAGCATAAGAAACAGATGGGAATGGGCAAAATGACAGCTGGAAGATGGAGGTTTCAGAAGATGAGTATGTGCAGCCCTGGCAGGCTCATCTCTATGATGCCTATTAACATTCACAGGAGCTGCTTTCTCGGCACCCTGCATGGATTCTAGAGACCCTTGCAAATTCACTCCTCCACTTACTTGCCTTCCCACAGCTAATCTAACACCTAATTATAAAATAATTGGCAATCCACAACTTTGTCTTGTAAAACTATCCCACCAAGAATGGCTATTTTCAACTCATTGCTCCTTGCTTCTGGGAGGGACAAAGAAAGCTGGCCTGTGACAGGCCTTCCACTGGACACGGAGGCAGGACATCCTGTGTCCTCAGCTGGTCAGAGCTCAGATGACTGCAGAGTTGGCAGCTTCTGTTGCATTCTTTAGGCTTTTGAGTTTGTTCTATACACCTATTTTAGCCACCAAATTGCCAGATCTCTGCTCTAAACTGAGCCTATCTAGCCTCCCACCAAGTTCTTTAAAAGTTCCAGTTTATTCAGGGCTATTCAGACAAAAGCCCCAGGTCTGTTTCACAAGGAATACTACCTACAAACTTAAGGCAGGGCATCAAGACCCTAAAATTACTGTTCCATAAGACTGCAGGTAGAAGATTAAAATTAACAAAACCCTTCCTATTCAGAAAGCAGCTTTTATTTGAGACAAGGTCTCACTATGCAGCCTGGAATGGCCTTGAACCCATTATTTTCCTTCCTCTGCCCCCAGCAGGCTAGGCTTATGGGGATGGAGCACCATGGCCAGCAAGAAGCATCTTTTAATATTTACCTCCTGACCTGTAAGATTGTTTTAAATGAATCCATAAGATATACCCAGCATCCTTTTATCTGCTGTTAGTTCTCGTACTAGCATTATACCCAACTACGCACATGCACATCTGGAAAACTGGCCATTTCTCTGAGGAATGTTGCTAAATTATTTTGCTCACAAATTTTCTCCATCACATATCTTATGATCAGTGTTAAAGAACTGGGGTTGGGTTTGCAGTAAGGAAGGAGGCTGCTCAGCGCTCAAATTTAATATTTTATTATCTAAGAGAATGTCTAACACAGACTTACACAGAAAATATAATGGGACAGAAATCCTTCCTGCTCAAATGAGACTTTCAGATGTTCTCACAGATAAGTGGAGGTTGGCTCTAGGTAGGCTTCTAGCAATTCTTCCCAATGCTTATTTAAAATCAGTGAACAATTCATTGTGGGACAGGAAATAAAAAGCATAGCTCATGTTTTGAAGCAGCTCATGCTCTTCATTAAATAGGATATAAGATTACACAATAAGTGCATATTAAATATCTACTGTGCATTAGGTATCAACTATATGATGTGATAGCTGATAGATTATAGATACATAGATAGATAGATAGATAGATAGATAGATAGATAGATAGATGTAGATGCACTGAAATGTTCTCAATCCCCCAAAAAAAACAAACTATGAAGATGAAATTACATTCTAATATGAAGAAACTAAGAACCTGGCACCCTAATGTGCAACACCTTATACAAGAGGTGGAAGGAGAGATAAGGGTAAGACTGAGACTAGAGATATTTTTCAGTAAGCCACCACCAAGGCCAACCTCTAGCTTCAGGAAACACTGAGTCTGCTTTTGCAATGCCTGTGGTAACTTTCCCTTAGCCCCTTGCTGCCCATAGCATTCACCATCTGCACTTCTACCAGGAATTGCCTTTGTAAATCTCCTGGCCTGATTACAGCCCTGATTCTGTCTGAGCTTCAGAACACATAGAAAAACATTAAGAGCATCAGAAATTCTGGACAACTCCACTGACTAGGAAGGCAACACTGGATCACTCAGAGCTAGCAAGTGGCTCCAGAGGGTCAGCACATGCGAGGCACTTAGAGGAAAGTCACAGAGCTAAGCCTATTCTGGTTGCTCTTCCCACATTCCCAATTCACAGAAATGTGCATGAAATGCATGAGGGAGGGCCAGTAATGACACCACCAGACCTCTGAGCAGATGGAGAGACATGCCAGTGAGGACACCATGGAGTCTCCCCCAAAGACCTGAAACATACAATGATGAGCAAAGACAACCCAGGCTAGATTCTGCAGGTCATGTGTAGGCCAGGTAAAGACTGGAAAAACTGAAGTCATGGAGAAGTGGTGCCTTCCGAAATGACTACAGTTGGTTTCTGGTGGCAAAGGTGCAGCTCTATGTTATGACTCCTCACCTACCAAAACCCAAGCAAGCTTCCACAGCTTCTGCACAGTGGGCAAAGCCTTAAGGAAAAAAAAAAAAAAAAAAAACATTCCCACTGGGTGTGGGAGCACACGCCTTTAATCCCAGCACTCAGGAGGCAGAGGTAGGAGGATCACCATGAGTTTGAGGCCACCCTGAGACTACATAGTGAATTCCAGGTCAGCCTAGACTAGAGTGAAACCCTACCTCAAAAAACCAAAAAAAAAACATTCCCTACCTGTAAGTCTGTATAAGTCAGCCATGTCTTTGCTTTTGCAAGAGAGATGGAAAGGATCAAGACTGGACTGTGTTCAGAATTCCAAGTGGCCTCCACTCAGTCTAAGGAGACCCAGTTCCTTCCAAGTCATCAAGGAAACCACGCTGAAATTTTCTGTCTTCCTATAAATCTACAAGTCTATTTTTCAGCTAGCCTAGTGTTTCACCTTACTTCCTATGCCAATTCTTTGTCTACATCCAGACTAGAAGCAAGGTGGATTTCCAAAGGGACATTAAAAAAAAAAATCCATAGAAATGATAAGAACTGTACTTACTTTCCATGGCAAAGAAAACATGGAGTTTGATGCTTTCAAAGTTTGGACCACCTCATCTAATATCATTGTTTCCAGATTCATCTGTTGTCCTGAAAATTTCTAAGTTTATTTTTAATTACTATGGAGTACAGTTCCATTGTGTATATGAACCATTTTTTCATTATCCAGTCATCTGTGGATGGACATCCAGGCTTCATTGGAACCTCTGCTTTCTCCCTCACATGTGACTTCTATTCCACCATCTTACCCCAAAATGTAATGCAGAAATGGGTTACTTAAAATGCGATCATTTCGCACTGGAGATGAGGCTTAACAGTGAAGGAATTTGCCTAGAAAGCCTAAGGACCCAGGTTCAATTCCCCAGGACTCACATGAGCCAGATGCACAAGGAGGCACATATATCTGGAATTTGATTGCAGTGGCTAGAGGCCCTGGATTTCCCATTCTCACTCTCTCTCACTCCCTCACTCTCTCTCTCTCTCTCTCTCTCTCTCTCTCTTTCTCTCACTCTCTCCCTCCCTCCCTCCCTCCCTCCTTCTCTCAAATAAATAAATAAATAAAATATATTTTTTTAAAAAAGTGGGATCATGTGTAGGCATACTTTATATGGACCATAGGTAGGGTTTAAGAAGGCTCCTTTCTTAAAGCAAGAGAGAACAACAAATGGCCTTCAAGTAGACTTGTGGAAACTACTGACAGATGTTAAGGACACAGTCTAGGCCATGAGACAGAAATACACTGCTCCATCATCTTAATCTCTAATGCATGCACGAGAGTCATGTTAGCCATTGAAATGTGAACAAAAACTTAAAGTATTTGTGGTTCACTGATCGTTCTTCAGCCACTGCCATTGTTCAATCCAGTGTCAAGGTAGAGGTTTTGGAAGATTAGGCTTAGAAGTGACAAGAATGAAGACACATTCATTTTCTACATGGGATAAGCCCTATAAATAGGCCTGATTTGGATCGTGGGTTGGTATCTTTGGAACCATGGGTTGATGACCTCACCTCATTGGGTTTATGTAATACCTCTTATGTTTTTCATAGTGTTTCCACCAAAGGTTTACATGTTAAAGGCTTGGTTGCCAGCTGATGGGGTTTTGAGATTGGAACGGATCATGAAAACACTGATTCTGTCAGTGAATTAATACGTTAAAAGAGTCATAGTTTGGTGGCATTATCACAAGATGATTGGAACTTGGAGCAGGATAAAGTAGGTCATGGAAGGCATGCTTTTAAAGAATATGCCTAGTCTTCTGCCCCTGCCTGTCTCCCTACCTCCCAGCTCTGCTCCACCACCACCTCTTACCATCTTGGTCCCCTCATCATAGGTCCACAAACAAGGAAGACACTCAAGTCTAGGCTGTAATTTCTGAAATCATGAGCCAAGATAAACCTGTCCCCTTTAAGTTCATTTTTCTCAGGTATTTGGACCCAGTGACAGAAAACTAAAATATACTCATAGCCTGAACTTTCTTTGCCCTCCATCAAAACAATGTGAAAACTGCTGATGGGCTGTGATCACCCAAGAACCATGACCTGTTTATCCATATTAGACAAAACCTTAGAACCAGTGAAGACTGAAGGTATTGGATTAAAGACACAAACCACTTCTTTGTCTTTGTTTTTGTTTTTATTAAAAACATACTTTGTATGGATATGTCATGTGTTGTTGGTACCACCTTTTTCCTCCTCTCTATCCCCATTCTTCAGGGTGCCCTCCTCAGTGTGGTTGCTGGTATTCCCCCATGGGGTTGCAAGTTATGCATTGTGGGAACAGCAGTCAGTTACTAGACAGAAACAATGCCTCTGGATATGACATCCCAACCTTTGGCTCTGGCAACCTTCCTGCCTCCTCTTCTGCAAAATTCCCTGAGCCTTGGTGGGTGTGACAAACTACTTCTAAACATGACAGTAGTGTTCTTTGTCTTTTCAAATCTATCTGACTTTCCTTGAAGAGTTCTCAGCCTTTGTGTTCACAAGATTTCTCATAAACATGTACACATCATCTGAATGCTATTTCCATTTTCCAAATCTTGCTATGTCCACAACCAATTACTTCCCTTTTAGCAATGGAAGAAGGACAGAGAAGACCCCCAATAAAGAGTGCACTTAGATGTGACAAGCTTGAGTCTTCAGCATTTCAACTTGACCACTTGGCAATAAGTCTTTTTGCTATTAGGAATATTTGACTGTTACCAGGTTCAGGTGAATCTGATAAGTTAGCATACGTCTATCTACATGTGGTGGTTTGAATATAAAATGTCTCCCACAGCCTCATGTTTGTGATTAAGCCTTACACTTAATCTCTGGGTGGTTAACCCTTTGCGAGGTGGAACCTTGAAGAAGGAGATGTGTCACTAGGGACCAACCTGGAGGTTTACTAGCCCAGCCACACTGAGTGTTCATAGCTCACTCTCTCCTTCCTCCCTAATGATGTGGAGGTGTAACAGCCAGCTGTCTGCTCTTGCCACACTTTTCCTGCCACACCACAATGAAGCTTCCTCTCAAAACTGGAAGCCAGAAATAAACCCTTTCCTTCCATAATTTCTTCTTGTTGGGTGTTTTTGGCCCAGAAACAAAAAGGTAATTGCTACACAGTGATATGCCACAGTCTCAGAAAGCCTTTCTCCAAATAGGATTCATATCTTATTTAAGATGGAACTGCAGCCAATATGCACTTTTAGTTTACTTTGAAATTATGTGTGCTCTATTAAAATAAAATCAAGGACTCTATATGCAAGTAGATTTCCTGTCTTTTCTTTTCACTGATCTTGATAAAATGACTGCCATAGGTTGATCATAGAGAAAATGGATCCTCAAAAAAATGGCAGCTCAAAAAAGATGTATATTGGGGATGAAGATTGCTCAGTGGTTAAGGCACTTGCCTGAAGAGCCTAACAACCCAAGTCTGAGTCCCAGGACCCACATAAAGCCAGATGCATGAAGTGGCACATGCATCTAGTGTCCGTTTACAGCAACTAAAGGCCCTCTCTAGCCCTGGCATGCCCATTCTCTCTGTCTCTCTTCTATATCTCTTGGCTTGAAAATAAATAAAAATATTGTTAAATGCATGTTGCCATCTTAACTTATACATGGTAAAAATCAGTCAAATGAGGTTTTGATAATGTACTACAGAGAACCTCAATGAATTCTAATATACCCTCTAGATAACTAAGGCACATTGAGTTTGAAAGAGTTTTTTAAGTATAAAGTATGACTTAAAAGGAAAGTCTTGGGCTGAAAAGATGGCTTAGTGGCTAAGGTGCATGCCTGTGAAGCCTAAGGACCCAGGTTCGATTCCCCAGTACCCATGTAAGTCAGATGTACAACATGGCACATACATCTGGAGCTCATTTGCGGTAGCTGAAGGCTATGGCATGGCCATTCTCTATCTGCATCTTCCTTTCTCTTTATCTCTATGTCCCTCCATCACTCAAATAAATGAATCAATTTTCTTAATAAAAGGAAAGTCTTGGTGTTGGAAGAGATGGCTCAGCTTAGAGCACTTGCTGCACAAGCTTGAAGACCTTTGTTTGATCACCAATAACCATGTTAAAATCCAGACTGGCCACACATGCCTATAACCCTAGTGCTGAGTGGGGCAGAATAGGAGGATCTCTGTACCTTACTGATCATCCAGTATACCTGAAAAACAATGAGCTCCAAGTTCAGTGAGAGACTCTCAAGGAAACCAGGTAGAAAAGCAATAAAAGAGGACACCCAACATCCTCCTCTGGCTTCTGCATGCATGTACATGGGACATGTGCATCTGCACACACATGCACATACACACTCACTTTAAAAGAGGGGAATTTTCACATGTGGGAGTCTGAAGGAAGGAAATGGAAATACACAATAGCAGGAGCAACAAAGAAAAGGAAAAGGAAGATACCAGAAGCCACCCATATCCTGTTGGATGTCAAGGTTCCTCAGTTCCCACCACCGCAGCTCAAAGTTGTGCAACCATTTTCCTTCTCAAGTTGCTCTGAGTATTTATTTCAATGTGATATCACTTGGATACACAGTATGACTTTCCCAAGACAAATGTCCAAGAATTGGCTCACTTTTTCTTAACACAATTTCCTCTAGTGGCGAACTTTCTAGTTTTATCACTGACAAAACAGGATTTGATATTTTTATTTTTATTTATTTATTTGAGAGAGAGGAAGAGGCAGATACAGAGAGAGAGAGAATTGGCATGCTAGGGCTTCTAGCCACTGCAAATGAACTTCAGACACATGTGCCACCTTGTGCATCTGGCTTACATGGGTACTGGTAGTTAAACCTGGGTCCTTTGGCTTTGCAGGCAAGTATCTTAACCAATAAGCCATGTCTGTATCCCACAAAGAAAGATTTAATGTTCCTTGTGTCCCAGACTGTGTGAGGCACTAAGCACATCCAAGGACAGAAGCACAGTGTGTCCTCAGCATTGTGGGCCAGTGGGGTCAGGACAGCTATGGTTCTCAATGATCCCATGCTGATCGCTGCACACGCTGAGCTGCTCCTCAGTGGGCAATGGGCCTCACAACTGCCCTGCAGACCACAAGATGTGGTCAAACCAAGGCAGGCTTCCAAGAGGAAAACCTGACAGGGTTTCCACTTCTCCTCCCATAAGGAATGTTCCTTGGCAGCTATTTTACTCTTTGAGCTCAGAGGGAGGACAGTGGATGAAACATTCCAGCAAGCAGGAAGAGGAAAGAAAAGGCATTCCCCTTTCTCCCCAGGGAAAACCATAGGAAAGTATAAAGGGAGACACACGTGCTCCAGAATACATGTTCTGACCGCCTTTCCCAGGGCTGGAGCCACAGGAGGCTACAGGGAGGCAAGCAACAGGTATTAAGGGGCAAACCAGGGTGGAGGACAGGAGCAATGGTTCAGTCAGAAAGGGCTTACTGCTTAACCATTAGGGTCTAAGTTTGGATCACAAGTGCCCATGTAAAAGCCAGGAATAGGGGCATATTAACATGTTCCTATAATTCCAGAAGTGGAGAGTCAGAGACAAGTAGATCCCCACAGCAAGCTGACTAGCTAGTTGGCCTGAATGGGTAAACTCTGAGTTCAGTGATACATCCTGTCTCAATAGTTTAACGTGGAGAGTGATTAAGGAAGACACCTCATGTCAACCTCTAGACTCCACCTCACACATTTATAGCCTCACAAGACAAGCATACACACACACACACACACACACAGCACATGTCAAAAATGAAAAAAAGCCAGTGTGGAGGAAGGCCTTCCTTTTCTCTAAACTTTCAGAATCCAAAGGCTACATCAGAGGTCAACTACCTCATATACACACTCTATACCAACCTAGAGTTAGCACAGTTCAAGTCAGGGTCATGTAAGAAGAGGCAGAAGTTTAACTTTCCAGAATCTCCTTCACCTCCTATGTCATGTGGAAAGTATATGTCAGTTGCTGGTGCCCTGTGGAAGGTCCCAGAAGTTATGATGCAGTGAAAGAGTTGGGACAGGCTGAGTGATTCTGAGGGGGGATCACACCCACAGGAGGTACTAAGAGTCAGTATTCAGGAAGAACTGAAGCAGCTGGGAAATTCCTGGCCTGGCCAAGAGGAGGCAGAGAGACCATGATTTTACAGTTGTAAACTTGAGCCCCAAGGACAACAAGGCCCCTGGTAGCTGGTAATGTCACCGCCACCACAAGGTCCTAAGTGTACAAGGCCCCATCTTCCCCTCCCCCACCTGTCACTCTTAGTTTGACTGTTCCACCCATCCACCCAGGGGCCTTCTTAGAGAAGAGCAGGATGAAGGGAAGAAATCTGAACAAATAAAGCTGTACCACAAGGAGAATGCCCCCTAAGAAGTTGCTTAAACTAGTTCAATCATGCCAAATTTCATTTTTCTTTAATACCCAACAAGTAGACACTTCTATGGAAGGGCAGGTCTGTTATGAATAATTTAAAAGTATATTTTGGACATATGGTATAGACCTATACCCTTAGGAAATTGAAGAAAGAGGATCATGAGTTTGAGCCTAGCCTAGGCTATCCAGGGACATACTATATTAAATAAACAAAGCAAACCCCAAATTTTTCTTTGCATATCAGTATAATGTAATCAGCAAATCAACCTTATGACAAAATAACTGTCTATAAAAACTATCAATAAATGCCAGGAGAGGGGGAGCATGCCTTAAATCCCAGCACTTAAGAAGCTGAGGTAGGAGGACTGCTATGAGCAGAAGGCCAGCCTGGGCTACAGAGTAGCTTCCAGGTCAGCCTGGGCTAGGATGAGACCCTGTCTTAAAAAAAAAATAAGTGTCAGTGTTACCCCATGCAACACTGCCTGATGTTTGCTGTCACCAAGGGAAAACATGTCTTAGGGAAGACAAGTGTTTGATGAGTACCAGCGTCTGCACAGGAATATGGTGGCTGGGAAGGGCCCATCCATCTCAGGTCTAAAAGCTGATACTGGAGCTAGGTGATGCAGATAAGCCATGGGGCCAGGAGCTAGAGGTTGGGGGTCAATATTTCTTGCTTGGAGTATGGTGGGCAGACTGAATCCAGTGCCCACCCCAACATCTGTCCCTACTTACCCACTTGGCTTTTACCCTGAAAAAGTCAGAAGATGGCTCTCTATGCATGATAGAAACAGCGGAAGCAAAATAAATAATGTATATATGTAATAAAAGTGTACGTGTGTGAGCATAGTGTGTGTATGTGAGAGAGAGAAGTGATGTATGTGAGGGAGAGGGAGGTAGGGGTCTAGAGAAAGGCTCCATGCTACCACATGTTGAGTACCCCTAATCCAAAATGCTTTACCAGAAGTAGTTCAGACTTTGGAAGTTTTCCAGACTTGGGTATTTTTTTAAGTACATAAGGAAATATCTTGGGACTAGATTCCGATCTAAATATGTTATTTACTTAGGTTTCATGCTTTCATATATACTTTTGTCATATAGGCCAGAGGTTAATGTATTCATTGTTTTTTAACAGTTCTTTTTTTTAATTATTTATTTATTTATTTATTTGAGAGCAACAGACACAGAGAGAAAGACAGGTAGAGGGAGAGAGAGAGAATGGGCGTGCCAGGGCTTCCAGCCTCTGCAAACGAACTCCAGATGCGTGCGCCCCCTTGTGCATCTGGCTAACGTGGGACCTGGGGAACCGAGCCTCGAACCGGGGTCCTTAGGCTTCACAGGCAAGCGCTTAACCGCTAAGCCATCTCTCCATCCCAACAGTTCTTTTTTAATTATAAAGTTTCATGGGATGGCATTTACACTTGGGCATCATAGCAGAGCTCAAGGAGTTATGGGCTTTAGATTTTTAGACTGAGGGCACTAATTCTTAGTGCTATAATAGAATTAACTTTAAACAAAACCTGCCTTGCTTTTTCTCCCTAGCTCTAATACATCCTTACCATCCATATCTGGAAGTTGGGGCATCATAACTATTAACTATTGTCAGGTTAGATGCCTGACACAATTATCCTCAAATCCAGAGGGAGCCATCACCAACCATCCCCTGCCACCTCCTTTATGCCAGCTCTTATAGCCCAAGAAAGGCATGGCCTGTTAAGTCAGAACTAGGCCTTTTGTAATATTTGTGTTTCTACTTTTCTGACAGTGGAGCCCCCACTTTACAAAGCATGAATCCACTGTTCGACTCTTGGACAAGTTTTCAGCAACACATTATGTACAAAACAAAGACTGCCTGATGGACTCCTTTTTTCCCCATTTTGTTATTTGGGTTTCCTACTTTGTTTTTGCAGAATTTTTCTAGAATAGGTGTCAATTTACTTTGTAAACATTGTGCTTAATTGTTCGTAAGATTGCAGAATAACTGGCACAAAGTGAAGTTATGTTAGACAAGAACAAACAATTTGAATATGGCAGTTAGTGGGGAGCTGAGAACAAAGGATGGAGTTTTATTTAAAGAACAAGTCAATCATGCTGAGAAAAAGACAATGCATGGGCTCCTTCTGTGTGCAGAGCTGAAAAGCCCAAAGTTGCACTGTTTTAAGATGTGTGAAGATATGCCATACAAAAGACTCAGTTTCAAGCATCGATAAAAAGAAATTCAGGAAAAAAGCTACTGTGGTTCACAAAGAAAAACCTTTGCCACCAAGAAGGAATTGTGTCCTGTGAAACCTAGGACTCTAAGATGACAGGGTCTAATTGTACAGCTGGTTAGAGAACTGGGCAATTGACTTGGAAGTTTTATGCAAACCAACTTAACACATACCTGATGAAATACATTAAACGTCACACACAAGGAATAGGAAAGACAGAAAACACGAGGCCACAGTTCCACAAAGACAGCTTTCCTCAGATAATCTGTCATCAATCCCCACTTCTCAACCAGATACTTGAAAACTTTTTTCATCTTTGCATTTACTTAGAACAAGACTTCAGGACAGCAATCAGCAAACATATTCTGTAAAGAGTGAGACAGTAAATATTTCAAGTTTTGAAGGCCAAGCCTTTTCTGTCCAAGCTATTCCAGTGGGCTGCTGTCACACAGAAGCCACCACAGAGAAGTGTCAACAGAGGGAGTGGCTATCCTCCTACAGAACTTCATGGACAATGGCATCTGTTTCATATAGCCCTCACATTTTATCAAAAGTTTGTCTGAATTTTAACGTAAAAATTAAACCAGCCCTGGTGGTGGAATCCCACAACTCAGGAGGGTGAGGCAAGACGTTTGCCAAGTTTGAGGCCATCCTGGGCTACACATCAATAGCTGTTTCAAAAGATTAAAATCAAAGAAGGAAAGATTATACGTAGCTGACAGGCCATAAAAAGTGAAGTGGCCAGGCATGATGGCGCATGCTTTTAATCCCAGCACTTGGGAGGCAGAGTAGGAGGATCACCATGAGTTCAAGGCCACCCTGAGACTCCATAGTGAATTCCAGGTCAGCCTGGGCTAGAGTAAGACCCTACCTCGAAAATAAAAATAAAAATAAAAAAAGTGAAGTGGTGGGCTTCATACAGTCCACCCTGCCTCTATAGCCAGTAGATCCTTCAATGACTGAAACATGATGCAACCCCATAACTCAGAACTATTAAATATGTTCCAGCAGGATGGACAAACACCTCCAGGGATGCAGAAACTGTGGGGGCAACTCCAGAAATCCATAATAGTAAAAAAATGAAAGACAAAAATAGAAAAGAGAGATGCAAAATGTCACAGAACGGGTAGAACAGAATAACTGTGTTACTGCCAACACTTGAACTTGACTGAAGATGGGGTAAAGTGAAAGTTTCAAATGAGAAAGCATGCCTTTGCTTTTACCAAGAGAGGGTGGAGGAAGGAATAAGAAAAGGAAGCCATGAAAAATATGAAGACACTGATAGTAAATGCAAGGAGTCCTCCTATATGGCAGAAATTATTCTAAAAACTATCTAGATGTATATATACACACACGTTGTTAAATCCTCATAACATTGATAATAACAAAATGTTATGATCAATCCCCTTTCACATAGTAGGAAACTGAAACTCAGAAATTATAAATAATATGTGGTCTAGGTGTGGTGGCTCACACTTTTAATCCAGACAGTCAGGAGACTGAGGTAGGAGGATAACCATGAGTTTGAGGCTAACCTGAGCCATAGAGTGAGTTCTGGGGTCAACCAGGGGTAGAGTGAGATATTGTTTCAAAAAATAAATAAGGGTTTGGTGGCACATGCTTTTAATCCCAGCACTTTGGAAGCAGAGGTAGGAGGAACATTGTGAGTTAGAGGCCAGCCTGGGAATACAGAGTGAGTTCCATGTCAGTCCAAAGTATGAGCGGATGACTATAGAGATGTACATATGGGTGATAGACATATATGACAGAATAGCAGGTAGTAGAGATGAAAGATAGTAGAAAGATTTTCTATAAGGTAGTAGATAGAATTAAAAAAATTATAGAAAGATAGGTGACAGGGAATGTAGATATTAGATTAGAGAGAGAGTATATAAATGGATAGACAGTTGGTCATCAGATATAGAGTAGATAGTTAGCTACAGATCAGATATATGACAGATATGGTATAGATCAGCTAGGTAGTAGACAGGGAGACAGACAGACAGACAGTAGAATAGATGTGGAGAAGACTGCAATCCAAAGGTCAACAAGGGGCACCGGGGCTCTCTGTGGGCAATGGAAAAGTGAGGGACAAGCTGGAATAAGAAACCAGGCCTGAAGATGTGGGAGGGGGTAGGAAATCCCTTTGTGTAATAAGCTGCAGTGCACTGGTACCTGCCTCCCTCACCAGGGGTCAGTTTGAGTAGAGATTTCTAAAGGAGGTGAGTTTGAAGTGGTTTTGAATTGACTGAAGGAACTAAATATTGAAACATGCAGGCGACCACAGGAGCTCAATGGTGAAGGACCTAGAAGCAGGGAAAACAAAGATACTGAGAGGGGGGATTTGAAGGTCTGAAGATGATTTAAAGAGCTAGATGTGTTTTCTCTTAGATCTAATGTAGGGACAGATTTTCAAAAACACAGGTTCTACAAACTGCCTCTCTTTGATATCCCAGAGGAGCTTATTGGTAATGCAAAGGAGTGGTGCCAGGAGCACCTGCCTCCTCCCAAGGCCACCCTGATAGGCCACAGGCTGGCTACCAGCATGGTAAGGAGGGAGCCCAGCCAGACATTCAGGGGTCACTGGAAAACAGGATGTAAATCACACCAAACCAGGTATGAGTATAGCATTATTCATTACCTTCAGTTTATATACCCAGAAACGCAGCTTGAAAAGACTGGGCAGCTGCTGTACCTGGGCCCTGAATCACCAACCACATATAGGTCAAAACTTGTGTCAACTGCCCTTTCTTTCTCAAAGCAGCATCATTTCCTTGTCTATGCAGAAAGACATGTCTTCAGATCTATGTCCTTCATGTTGGCAATAAGATGAACACCTTGAATTTGTTCTGAATTTTGTGGCAGTATTGTTTACCCATTTCTATGTGTCTGTCAACAGTCATGGACTTAGACACCAACAAAGTGAATGTGATGGTATGTTAAATGTACCTCATTTTAAATAAGAGGGGGAAAGGGAAAAGGGTAATATTGAAATTTTCTGAATAGATGTGAAAGGCTTAAACGAAAAAAAAAATATGTGTATGGGAATGGACTAATTGTAGCTCTTGCAGCTGACTGACAAGTCACATTCGAGTTACTGAACTAGTTCTGGTTTGAAGACGGGTGGGTTCCGGTATCAAGCTGTGACTCCGTTTAACCCAAGGGTTCCCCTGAGGCCCTCCTTGGCTGGCTCTCTTCCCCAAGCTGCAATTGAGGCTTTGCAAGTAGCTCTATGAACACGCTAATGAATGAATGGACAACTAATTACCTTGTAAATATGCATGAATAAGCTCAGCCTCAGATGCCTTAGAAGCCAGCCAAATGCCCGGGCGCCCTCTTGCTTCCTCCTCGCGCATGAGAAAGAGCAGAGCAGCATCCCAGCCAGTGGAAGCTGCGACTTCCGGTCCTCAGAGGACCACCTTTCAACGTGGAGCGAAACTAACGTCCTGTTTAGAACACTCTCAAAGGCACATTTTTCATAGAGATAAAAGACTAATTTAACCAGGAGGGATGAGCTCTGCTGAGTTTTCATTATCACTGCCATCAGAAAGCTCACTTCTTAGTTGAAAACTTTTTGGCCAGTTACGTTTTTATTTATAAATCATTTTTTTAATAATAGGTTTCGGGATCTCTCCCCAAACCTCTTCTCTCCTTGTTTTCCCATTACTAGATCCTAGGTGACAGTCATCTCTGGTCCTCAGAGATTTTCAGGCTTTAAAAAACTGGAAGGGGGCTACTTACTTCCTGTCTGAAGAATAATTGCATCATACTTCAGAAGTCTATGCCAGGAGTAGATTAGCTTCCTTCCAGGATATGGCTTCCTGCCAGAGACTTGGTGTGAAGTGGCAAGCTCTTGGGCCACATAAAGTCGTCCAATGTGGGAGCTGAGCTGAGTCTATTGAAAGTACAACTGGAGTCCATAAACTCAAGGGAAATCCTGAGACCACCCTTAGGTAACCAGATTTCAGCAAGTAACTTAGCTGCCAGAGACTCATCTGAGATGAACAAATTCTACTTTGTAGAATTATGAGAAGTATTGAATTGCATAATGTATAGGAGTACCTAGTTCAATGAATGGCATATCCTAAATACTAGATAAATAACAGTTATTGTTCATAATCTTATGAATAAGACCCATCTAATTTTGTTTCAATGAAGATTATATAGTGTTTCCTTAGATATCCACTGGAATTATTCCTCATGTCAACACTGAGACAATATGGACAGGGTCATGAGGAACTCAGGACCAATGATGGATGACCGACAGGAATCAGCTAGGCTCCATCAGGATAGGGATAGTTTTGTATTTCCAATCCTATTTAAAAAAAAAAAAAAACTTTTTTATTTTTTTGAGAGAAAGAGCATGGGTATACCAGGGCATCTTGCCACTGAAAACAAACCCCAGATACACACAACATATTATGCACCTGACATTATGTACTGGGGTACTACAGAATCAAACCTGGGCCATCAGGTATGGTAAACAAGTACCTTTAGCCACTGAAACATCTCTCCATCCCTGCAATATATTTTAAACCTGTCTATGTTTGAGCCCTAACTCAAAGAAAAAGCAACTCTTGACTTGCTTAATGCTACTTGATCACTCAATGGCCACAAACAAGATCCAACAAGTTGTGTCACTGTGTTCCCCATAGCGCATCTCACAGAAAGTGACGCATGAAAGACACCTCTCATCTCCACTAGTCCATGAAAGACACTTCTCATCTCCACTAGCCCAAGGCCAAACTAGCATGAGGAAACTCAACTCCACAGAGTCAAAGGGATTGTTTTAATGGCAGAATGTCGGAATGCTAGAAATCATTGCAAAGTTCACAGGAATTGAACACTTATGACTATCACATGTGTTAGGAGTTCTTTTCATCATGGGCTAATGGCATAGGAAGCACTTTACCTAATCAAGTTACCTCCTTAATGCATTAATTTCCTTGAAGACATCTCCATGATGAGCTGCCAGTTTTGGGACTGCTGACTCGGGATTCAATACAGGTTGAGCATCCCTCAACAAGAAATCCAAACTCCAGGACTAGAGAAATGGCTCCGTGGTTAAGAGGAAACATGAGATCCATAGGCTCTACATAAACAGCTAAGGATGGCCACATACATCTGTAACCCTAGTCCTGTGGGAGTTGAGACCAGAGACTCACCGGTGTCCATGAAAAATCATCCAGCTCCTGGATCAGTAAGATACACCAGATTATGTCAGATCAGCAGAAGAGTGATGGGGGGAGATACCTAACCTTCCCAATCTGCTATAAGCAAGCTCATGGGTACCACATGGGCATGTATATGCACATGCATATAACACACACACAACTACATCATATTACACACACATGTAAAAAAAAAAAAAAAAGAAAAGAAAAGAAAGAAAGGACAGCAATCTAACTCTGAACCCTGAACTGTGGTTTGGATTTGGGATGTGGTTTTTGAAATAGGGTCTCATTCTAGTCCAGTTGACCTGTAACTCACTCTGTAGTCCTAGACTGGCCTTGAACTCACAGTTATATTCCTACCTCTGCCTCCCAAATTCTGGATTAAAGGCATGCAGTACCAGGCCCAGCTTGAACTCTGATTTTTTTTAATATTGTAATATTTTATTTATTTAATAGCAAGCAGAGAGACAGAGAAAATAAAGAGAGAGAAAATGGATATGCCAAAGCCTCCAGCCACTGCAGAAGAACTCCAGACATATGCACTGCTTTGTGCATCTGGCTTTATGTGAGTACTCAGGGCTTGAACCCAAGTCATTTGGTTTTGCATGAGAGCACCTTAACTCATGAGCCATCTATCCAGTCCAAAAATTATTGTTTAAATTTTTAATATTCTACTTATTTTTGCAAGCACAGAGAGACAGAGGGAAAAGAGACAGAGAGAGAATGGAAGAATTATGAAATTTTTGAGGGCTGATATGATGACACAAGTAAAAATTACATATCCTGATACAGTGTTTCATGCACAAACACTGTTATAAATATCATACAGGTTACATTCAGATTATGTAGAAGTATGTATAAAGCCTAAGTGAATATCCTAATTAGCCTTGGATCTGAGCCCCAAAATATCTCATGTGTATGCACATATTCCTAAAGAAAGCCAGATGCAAAAGGAGGTGCATGCATCTGTAGTTCCTCTTTGCCAATGGTTTACTCTCTTGAGGACAAGGAAACAGTGAAACAGGGTAACGTGATTCTGACCATGGGTTCTGAAAGTCAGATAACTGTCACCATCAGTTAGTAATTTTCACATTGTCAGGGAAATTGGTTAACATGTCTAGGCCAAGCCTAAAACATTTTGAGAATAAAAAAAAGATGCATATACACCATGCTAAGCATAGTGCCAGGGACTAGGGGAATATTCTGGAAAATGGTCCTTATTTTTAAAACCAGGCTTGGGCTAGAGAGATGGCTTAGCAGTTAAGGCATTTGCCTGCACAGCCAAAGGACCCAGGTTCAATTCCCCAGGACCCACATAAACTAGATGCACAAGGGGGCGCACAAGGGGGCTGGAAGCCCTGGCGTGCCCATTCTCTCTCTCTCTCTCTCTCTCTCTCTCTCTCTCTGTCTGTCTGTCTTTGGAATAAAGAAAATAAATCAAATCAAATAAAAAAAAAACAGGCTTGCTGGAATTAGTTGAGACTCTACATTATATCCTTTTGAAATTAAGGTTGGCCTCATGCTTGCTTTCCCATTAACTGTTTTGAGGTAGAGATTCTTGTGTGCAGGAGTTGTTGACTAAGAATTCTCTGGACAGCAGGGCGAAGTGATAAGGAGAGAACAAACAAGGAAACAAGAAGGTGCCCATTGCTCCATCAAGACATGTCAACTGGGCTGGGAAAATGGCTTAGTGGGTAAGAGAGCTTGCTCAGTGAGCACAATAGCCTGAGTTCAATCCCCAGCACTCACACAACAAAGCTAGGCGGGGCCAGTACTGCAGGAGACAGAGACAGGAGAATCACTGGGGTTCCATCAGTCAGCCAGTCCACAACCCCTCCAGGAAAAAGCAGCTCCAGGTTCAGAGACAGATCTAGCACAGAAGCGCAGTAGAGGAGGACAACCAATGTTCTCCTCTGGCCTCCATACATATGCACGTGGGACATACACATCTGCACCCACACATGTATACATTACACAGAATATACATGCACACAGCCCCCATACACTCCACACACATTTTATACACACACTGCAAATTTTTAAGACAAAAAACCTGGGACCTTTCCCAAGCACCATGATGCCCACTTAAAAGTCTACTCTTGGGAGATAAAGGCAAATAAATCAAGAGTTCAAGATCATCTTTAGCTATATAGAAAGTTTGAGGCCAGCCTGGGCTACATGAGCTCCTGTCTCAAAAAAAAAAAAAAAGAAAAAGAAAGAAAACAAAACAAAAAACTTGGGACCTACCAATAACCTTGACCTCTGGGGCAAAACACATGAAGCTCTCTACTATCTCCATGAACCAATCCTTTCTTCTGTTTTCTTCTCCTTCAAAACTTTCCCTTTATTGAAATATATTATGATTAAGCATAATTACAAACGACCACAATAGCTCCACTTCCAAGTTGCAAACTGTCTTGTGGCTGTCAAAACACGGTTACAAACTGTTTTTTTTTTTTTTCTTACCAAGAGCTCAAACATAGATTAAAATACAGAATTCAAAGCTAGAAAGATAGCTTAGTCAACAGAGTGCTTGCCTCCTCAGCATGAGGACCTGAGAATGCCCTCTAGTATCTGCATAAATGCTGGGTGTGGGGGTGAACACCTACAAATCCCAGGACTGGGGAGGCAGGCAGAGACAGAAGAATCCCTGGGGTTCACTGGCCAGCTATCTAGCCTAATCTGGTGACCTTCAGGCCATGAGAGACCCTGTCTCAAAAAAAAAGTGGACAACACTCCTAAGGATTATACTGAAGTTGTTCACTGGTCTGTATATGTGTACACACACACACACATGCACGCATGCATGCACATTACAATACATGGGCCCTTGAAGTTGAATAGGCCACTGAATTTTAGTTTCTAGAAGCCCTCAGAAGCAAATATTTTTTACAGGGAAGACATGAATTTTTCTCATCCAGTGTGGAATAAAACAAAAACCACAAACTACCTTAAATTTTTCTGAGAAATTAATATGAACAGAGGGAAAAACAGCAGTTGTCTCCATGGAAGTACCGACCACTCCTTGCCTGCAGCAATTTGAATCAGATTGTTTGCATTAATAAGGCGTTAACCCTTTTTTCCCCCTCTTGATTGTCAAATGCCAGCCGTTCAATGTCCCACATTTGCCCGTGAAATTCAGGGCAATGAAGCTGACAAAATGTAATTTACTTGCATTGAAATATGCCAGATCTGCAATTTACTTTCCCAGCCTTCCAGGCTGGATTTCACATTCAGTGGCCTTACTGAACTGTCGGGGAGGATGCCAACTTCCCTGAGTCATACTCAGCAAGGGTACGGCAACTGGGTGGTCACCAAAACAGGTGGCAAGGCCACCAATATCAGCAATTTTTCCAGAGGAGGAAGGACACTCCTACCAACTTTGAACAAGCATCAACGCTTTTCTTGAATTGTAAATGTGCTTACGTTTACTAAACCTTAAGGTTAATGCAAATATATAGGTCAGAATGAAATTCACAGATTTATTCATCACCAAAAAAATGTAACAAGCTCAGAAAGTATTTACTAGAGCGTAGAACTAAACTGAACTTCACAAATAACCTAAATGTATAAAACATTTCATCATCATGATGAGAAATTTTTGAAATGGAAAATAAAGGAAAAGCTAAACCAGAGCACAAAAAGCATCAAAAACTGGGGGTCCTGGGGCGATATGTCCCACACATATAAAATAGTACTGTGCTAAAACCCATTTGTAGGACTTATGTTCAATGCATCTATCATGGAATTATTTGAAACATCAAGAAATTTGGAAAAAAAATAAGTAACCTAATAGAAAGGAAATCAGCTAAATAAATTATGATGTACCCACACCATGGCATCATTAAAAGAACCCGTTGTAAAAGCATACTTAGCCACATATAGGAATATTTTCAATATAATCTTAAATTCAAAAGGCAGCTTACAGAGAAATCTGTGCATTTTGATCTTGATTTCATAAGCTTTACTAAACTATATGTGCATAAATACACGCACATATACGTATATGCATGTGAGAACTAGAATAGTCTTTAAAATTGTCAATGGCAGGCTGGAGGGATGGCTTAGCAATAAAGGTACTTGTTTGAAAAGCCAAATGACTCATATTTGATTCCTTAGGACCTATGTAAGCCAGATGCACAAGGTGACACAGGTGTCCAGAGTTCATTTACTGCAATTAAAGGCCATGGCGTACACATTCTCTCTCTCTCTCTCTCTCTCTCTCTCTCTCTCAAAATAAATAAATGTAAAAATTGTTAGAGGGCTGGAGAGATGGCTTAGCGGTTAAGCGCTTGCCTGTGAAGCCTAAGGACCCCGGTTTGAGGCTCGGTTCCCCAGGTCCCACGTTAGCCAGATGCACAAGGGGGCGCACGCGTCTGGAGTTCGTTTGCAGAGGCTGGAAGCCCTGACGCGCCCATTCTCTCTCTCTCCCTCTATCTGTCTTTCTCCCTGTGTCTGTCACTCTCAAATAAATAAATAAAAAATGAACAAAAATATTTTTTTAAAACAATTGTTAGAGCCACATGTTGGGATGTTATGCACAGAGACATTGCCTCTTACCCATAACTGATGGCTAACTCCACAATGCACGACCCACCTCCCCCAACGAGGAGGGTCCTTGCAGAGGGCGGAGGACAGGGAGGAGGCTAATGATAGTACCAACGTGGCTGTATACACACTGTGTACATAACTAAAAATAAAAGAAACTGGCAATGTCTCTGTATAGACAGTGAGATTGCACCTTACTTTTATATAGCATGATAGTCTATATTGTTTTGTATATCGCTGTGGTATGTGTGTGTATGTGTGGGGGTGCATGCACACGTGTATGTGTGTGTGCGTGTGTGTGTGTGTGTACATGTCAGCAGGCAGAGGCTGATGTTAGGAAACTTCCTTAATTTGCTCTTCGTTTTTGAAATTTTTTTGTTTATTTTTATTTATTTATTTGACAGCAACAGACACAGAAAGTGACAGAGAGAGAAAGAGAATGGGTGTGCCAGGGCATACAGCCATTGCAAACAAGCCACAGACACATGCACCCCCTTGTGCATCTGGCTAACATGGGTCCTGGGAGTCCTTAGGCTTCCTAGGCAAGCACTTAACCACTAAGCCATCTCTGCAGCCCTGCTCTCCTTTTTGTTTTTTAATTTTCCTGAGGCCAAGTCTCTAACTTGAGCCTAGAGCTCATTGGTTCAGTTAGGCTAGCCAGGTTCCATGTCTGCACCTCCCACGCATGCTGGGATCGCAGGAAGCCTTCATGTATACCTGACACTTATGTGGGTGGAGGAGATCTGAACTTCAATCCTCAGGCTTGCATGGTTTAAGACAGAGAGTCATTTCTTCAGCCTTTTGTTCTATAATGATAAAAATGTTTTATACTAAATAGTTATTGTATTTTTATAAATAATTGAAAATTTTAAATTGTCTTATTTCTGTAAAAAGTGCAATACCACAACAATGCTACAGTATTTAAAATTTAATTCTTTTAGATAACCTTCCTAACTCCTTCAAATTAGCAAGAAAAAAAATCTTTTTCTTAAACAAATTTGGATCATGGATGAGACAAATATGGATTCTTCACTCTAAAAGAAAAAAAAACACATTTTCCTATATTTTATATTCCCATTTAAAGTATATTTTATACCAAAATAACCCAACATCTGATTATTAATGGATTTGGAGAAATCCATTTCCAAATGCCTGTAGCATCTGTGAGTACTTCACTTGCCAGTTAGCAGGATTTCTACTTCAGGAAGGTATTAGTGGTGATTTCTATCATCCGGTCATCATCAGAAAGCCCCCATCCTGCACAGGCTCCTGATTGGACATTGACCATTTTGCCCTCTACCCCAGCAAGAGAATATTAATGTCTGCAACAGAACTAAATGTATGCTCTTGAAGGAACACTAATACAAACGTGGAAACTCGATAAGGCATCCCTCCCAAAAATGTGTCCATGTCCCGGTATTGTTTGGACAGAGGTGAACACAGCTATGGGCAACTAGTCAGAAACAATCATCCCACCTCAACTCTAGTCCAGGGAGCTCTAGAGGTGAACAATCAGAGAGCAGTACACAAACCCCAAGTGCAGAAGTAATTCCTTCAACAGAAGATAGAAAACTCAGCAAGACCCTTTCCTACCAATTAAAGGTAGTCAATATTGATTATCTGAGGGATTTCCATGCTCAGGAAGCAAATTAGAAACTCAATACCTGAACTATTCCTAAATGCAGTTATCAACTTCAGAGTTTTATCTCATAAAACCAATTCAGCTTAGAGTTTAATTCTATTAAATTAGGGCTTAGAAATAAGATTTGCTCTAGAATGAATGCATCATTAGTTTTAAAATGCAATATACTGAAACCCAAAATGTGCTGTATTACAGTTTGAAGAATAAATGAGTAAAGATGGCATCTAAATGCACTTCTTCCTAAATGTGTTTACCAGTAGAAAAAGTGATTGTTC
This sequence comes from Jaculus jaculus, assembly GCF_020740685.1. Classification (NCBI taxonomy): domain Eukaryota; kingdom Metazoa; phylum Chordata; class Mammalia; order Rodentia; family Dipodidae; genus Jaculus; species Jaculus jaculus. The sequence goes on from NC_059102.1 coordinate 276,937,536, forward strand.
CCAAAGACGCTGAGTTCTTTGGCAGAAAAGTGGTGGTCCCTCACTGGCGTAAAGTAACCTAACTGTTCCTGTGCTTTGGCTAAAAGTACCTTTTGTTTTGAGAACTCCTCCTTCCAACCACTAGATAACAGTAGGAGTAAGAAACAGCTGTCTCTTTCTTGATTGTTCTACAAGTTCTATGGGAAGTAGAGGTTTGTTTGCTTTACTTTTGTTTTGTGTGCTGTGTTTTGCCTTGTGACAGGTTCTTACTATGTAGCCCAGGATGGCCTTGAAATCACCATGTAGCCCCAGGCTGGCTTTGAACTTACCATTCACATGTCGCAGCCTTCCAAATGCTGGGATTACAAGCATGTGCTATGACACCTGGATAGCTGATGAACTGTACAAAAAAAAAAAAAAGGAAAGAAGGAAGGAAGGAAGGAAGAAGGGGAAGAAGGAAACAAGGCTGCTGCTGCAGAGATACCTATCTCTCTGGGAAAGCAGAAGGACCTGAGTTTGACCCCAGGGCCCACATAAAAAGCCAGGCATGCTTGCAATCTCAGCACTGAGGAGGGTAGAGAAAGGACGATGACTGGGCTCCCTGGCCAACCAATCTAATCAAAAATTGACACGAGCTCTGTTCGGTGAAACAACATGGTGTCAAAGAAACAAGGCAGAGGAGCAACGGGAGGACAACCTACATCTTCCTCTGGCTTCAGCACATGAGCTCACAGAGCATGAACATTCATACACACATGTGCATATACCACATATACACATATACAGTACACACACCCAGAGAAAGTAAGACCCTAAAGGGACTTTCTTCATGGTATGTAACCAAAGGTTTTCAGCCCATCCCACACATACATTTTTAGGGGTGCTGGGGAGGGAACCCAAGATCTCTTTCCTCTGAATCATGAGGATGATAGTCCTGTGTCCCATGTCATCAGCCAACAATCACTCTGAACATCTTGCAGAAATGGAGAATGTGTCCTTGATCAAACCTAGCTTAGGGGTTCATCTGTCCTGAAACACCTGCCTCCCCACCACACAGGAGCACCGGGGTAAATTATATAAGAAAATCTCAGCAGGTGCTCATCTGGTGAATAGAGAAAGTACAAAACCAGGAACAGTAAGCATAGAGGCTAAGACAATGTCAAAAAACCCCTGGGAAACCCTGGATATTGAAGGATGCAGCGTTGGTCTTCATACGGTCTTAGAGGCTCTGATGACAACAGGTGATCTCCATCCCTGACAATGGTCCTAGCTGGACTCCTCAGCACTCAAACAGCATTTTCCATTTAGAAGAGAATAAATTTTCCTGTCTCATACTACATCTTAGGATCCTGCGTCACATTCTTATCCTCTCCTGTGATAGTGCACATGTTGTCTCAGCCCCAGTGTCCTGGAAACAGGTGCCTTGTGGTTTAATGCGCCATTTACATTTAGGAAGATTTCAATGAGACTTCCATATACAGTGGTGCAAAGCTCATGCAAAGTATGTCCAGGGAGCTTTTACAATAAAGCTTGGTCTAGTTTGCAAGCAGGGCTTTTGGGTGAACTATTACCCAATGGTGGGATTCTAAGTACTGTGATAATGCATTGCTTTCAGTAAATTGTATCACAGGTGAGATGCAATACACAGGAAACTGCTGCTGATCTGGGTGTGGGTGTGGGTGTGTATACATGCATGCTGGGAATCAAATGCTCTGCTGGGCCAGCCGCTTGCAACCTTTTACTCCTCCTTTTCAGCATCTTTCTATCTTTATTTGTGCAAAATAAACTTATCTGTTGAAAAAGAAAGCAAAATAATACCGACTTGAATATAAAAAGATGACAAATCCTGGTCTTTTCCTTTGAGAAGTATAGCCAAACACCAAATATAAGAATACATTTCAAAAATTCCTCAAAATGGGGAACTGTGTTCAAAGGTTCTTGGAGGATAACTGATAGAACACATGTCTAAAGTAAGTTTCTGGAATGTTCTCAGGCTCTTACTTCATAAAAATGATCCATATTGAGCCAGGCGTGGTGGCACATGCCTTTACTTCCAGCACTTGGAAGGCAGAGGTAGGAGGATCATCCAGAGTTCGAGACCACTCTGAGACTACATAGTGAATTTCAGGTCAGCCTGGACCAGAGTGAGACCCTACCTCGAAAAAACAAAAAATAAAAAAGATCCATATTGCCAGGCACCAGTGGGTAAGAGAGCATTACTAGTCTTGTCAAAATTCGTTTCATTTTGTGAATGCATACTACGGGGACCCTTTTAATACCAGGGACATAGAAGGACTTAGGGCCTTTCTGTGCCCATCAGCCACCTGCAAGAGGGACAGGCTTTCTGACCCCAAGTCCACAAGCTAGACACATGACCTTAAAAATGTCTTTAACTGGGCTGGAGAGATGGCTTAGCGGTTAAGCGCTAGCCTGTGAAGCCTAAGAACCCTGGTTCGAGGCTCAGTTCCCCAGGTCCCACTTTAGCCAGATGCACAAGGGGGCGCACACGTCTGGAGTTCGTTTGCAGAGGCTGGAAGCCCTGGCGCGCCCATTGTCTCTCTCTCCCTCTATCTGTCTTTCTCTCTGTGTCTGTCGCTCTCAAATAAATAAATAAAATATTTTTTAAAAAAATGTCTTTAACTGCTTGGCATCCAACTTTGTTCATCTCTAAAAGTAGTGGGGTCATGGAGGGACTTGTTCCTAATTTTTGAATTTATAATTCTAGTAGCTAATAATAAAAAAAACTACTTTATAATTAAAGAGAGAATGAGGATGTGGTGCAGTCCTGAAATCCCAGCCCTCAGGTGATGGAGGCACGAGCACCAAGTGGTTGAGGCCAGCTGGGACACAGCAAGACTTTCAAAATGCAAGAGCTGAGGGCTAGAGGGGTAGCTTAGCAGCTAAGGTGCTTGCCTGAAAAGCCAAAGGATCCCAGTTTTATTCTCCAGGACCCACGTAAGCCAGATGCACAAGGGGGCGCATGCATCTGGAGTTTGTTTGCAGTGGCTGGAGGTCCTTGTGTGCCATTTTTTCTCTCTCTCACCCTCTTTTTCTCTCAAATAAATAAATAATAAAATACGTTTTAAAAAAATGTAAGAGCTGGGGGGGGAGGGTATTACCATGGGATATTTTCTATAATCATGGAAAATGTTAATAAAAATTGAGAAAAAAAATTTTAAAGGTAAAAAAATTGCAAGAGCTGAGAATGTACTTCAATGGCAGGCAGTTTGTCTAGCATGTGAAAGCCCTGGGTTTGATCCCCAGCACACACGTATGCATAAGCATACATATACCCACATGCACAACATTAGATAAAAGGGACAGCAAGAATACCAACACACAATAAACTCAATGACCAGAAGCCAAACATGAAGAAAGCAAGGCAATCACTTCTGGGGAAGAGAAAAAGAAACACAGACAGAAGGTTACCCAAATCAGTAAGATTCACAGGCCTCACCACTTGGTATATTCATAAAGCCTCGACTGAAACTTGCATGATGGTAGCAAGGTACACTTAGGTGACAAGTGTTTTTACAAGGTAACCCAGTAGTTTACTTGGGAACAAAGATAATGTCACACGAAGCGAAAGTATCCCATTGCACGTCTGTTTCATGCAGCAGGAGCAGCCTGTAGACAAACACCAAAGAGACAGGAATGGCTAATTTAAAAAATAAAATGCAAAGTCCTGAAGACCAGTTCAAAATAAGTTTGACAGTGAAGGACACGACAACTTTTCACTTTGGTTTAAAGACGTTGCCTTGTTATTTCAGGATACAGACAGAAACACTGCAGCTAAGACAGACCATCTCCAAACAAAATCTCCTATTGTCTCAATAGGTTTCTTTTCTCCTTAAAAATATCATCAGGGCTGGAGAGATGGCTTAGCGGTTAAGCGCTTGCCTGTGAAGCCTAAGGACTCCGGTTCAAGGCTCAACTCCCTAGGACCCACATTAGCCAGACGCACAAGGGGGTGCATGTGTCTGGAGTTCGTTTGCAGTGGATGGAGGCCCTGGCGAGCCCATTCATTCATTCTCTCTCTCTCTTTCTCTCTCTCTCTCCCTCTCTCTCTCCCTCTTTCTCTCTCTCTGCCACTTTCAAATAGATAAATAAAAAATAAAAATAAAACAAAAAATCATCAATTGCCAAATGACTACCATTCTGAAAAATTATAAATAGAATTTTTCTTCACATCTTGCAAAGTGAACAGAAACCAAAATTTCCCAAACAGAATCCACTTGCCTTGGAAGGCTTTATGAATTCCCTCATTTTTTTTTTCACAAAACTTAACACATTTTCATTTGTTCCTGCTTTTCTTATCATCTTTCTCTCTTACCTACTTCCTCCTCCCCCAACATTTTTTTTTGCAATTTTTTAGTCCCACCAATCACAAGGGGTGGTAAAGCATGTGAGTTTTTAAAAATTGTTTCAACCAGTTGTGAGATTCATTGTCTGAAGAGAAAATGACTTTGGCCTCCAACATGTGTTTTCAATACAAATGCATCACATAAAAAGTAAAAGACCTCTGGTCTATTCCAGCAATTCTCGTGGAACCATGTTGGTCTTTATAGACAGATCTCACTTGTATCTTAGTGGGGGGAAGGAGACAAAGCAGGCTCAGTGCCTTCTCCTGGCCTGTTTTCTATTTCTCCCAAGCTGTCTCCAAAAGATACCAGCACTTGATAAAAGTTCAGACTTTCCTGGTGCAGAACTCAGCTTGCCATTTCTTTGCAAATGATTAAAGACATTAGCACAGTGTCATCACAAAAGCCAGAACAAGCGTGAGGGACCCACAGCTGAGGCCACCACCCGCCCTGTCCCTCCTCCTCTTCATATATTCTCAGTCAAAAGGAGGAAGGGTGCTACCATTTTCTTAATTTCTCTTTTCTACATTTTTTGATGACAGTAACACCACTCTCACAGCTTCATGAATATTTCTAAGGAATTTTGGAATCAAAATCATGTGTTTTGCAGCACCACTTCTATGTGGCCATTGCTTTTCCAGAAACAGAGAGAGATAAACACCCTCATCCTTCTCCATACAAAGAGTAGCAATGCCAAGGAAATCAATGGTTTCAGAGTCAGAATCCTTGGCTTTAAGTCCAGTTAAATTTATAACTGTGCACAGATTATTTGATTCTCTGTCTCCTGTCTTTAACTTCAAAAGAGAAGCTACAAATATCTAAGTTGACATAAAATCACCTGTATTGTGGTAAAATGTGTGTGTGTGTGTGTGTGTGTGTGTGTGTGTGTGTGTGTGTGTGTATGGTAATGCAGCTGTCACATCTCAAAGTTCCCATGAGCTCTTACCCATGTTGACAGTTACCTCCTGCAGCACACTTTTCTAGCTTCCCAACGGAGAATGTAAGAGCCCCATGCACTAGCTTCCCTTGTGACTGCCACTCTTATGTGAGAAAGCACCCCTAGAAAGTTTAATGCAGAATGTGGCCAAGCTCTGGCCATATATTTTGTGGATCACATCACATCACAAATTCTCAGATACCAAATGGTTCCAGGACTATGTAAAGGCTCCCACATGTCAGAGAAGCTCAGCTTAGGTACCTTTTCACAGTCCTTCTCACTGGATCTATAAATATAATGGCTTGAACATGAAATGCCCCCCCCCATAGACTTAAACACTTGACCCCTAGCTTGTGGTACAATATTTGGGGGGGGGGGAGGGACAGTGGAACTTTTAGGATATATAACCTACCTAGTGGACAGATATAGGCCACTAGAGACTAGTCATTGAGAGCTATAGCCTGGCCCTTCTTCCAGTCCTGTCTCTGCCTTCTTATCTTCCAAGATGTGAAGAGCTACTTCCTTCATGCTTCTGCTGCTTGAGCAAGCTCCTCAAGCCACCATGACTGGGTCTAGTCTCAAGCCATAAACCAAAACAAGCCTCCTCTCCCTTAGGTTGCCTCTCTTGTTTTTTTGTCACAGTGACATAAAAGGAATGAATACAATATACTATCTATATTAGCTAATAAATCCCCTTTCTTAAACTACCCAGAGTGAATTTTGTTGCCTAGAACTAAGAACTTTAAAAGTATATATTTGAAGGTCCTTGATTTTATAATCAACTTGTAATAAGAGTCTAAATGTGTTCATTTCTGGACCTTTACCCTAATGCTGGATGACCTTGTTTTCATTATCAAGTCAAAGGCATTAAGAAAGCCATCTACACCAAAACTTTCATCCATCTGCCTAGCACCATATACCTCAGAGCTAGCTCTCTTCTCTAGGAGACCCCTGGCTGGCTCCACTGAGATAGTTGAATTAGAAGCCATCACTAGGAAGAGGTCACTGACAGTTAATGTTTAGTTACACAATCTATGAGCAGAAAGTGGAGGATCACGAACAATGACTGTTGGATAGACTCAGAGGATGACCCATAAGGGGTTGGGCACTAAAGAGTGTGAGCAGTATATGACAGTTTGCAGAAAACACACCCACCTGCACCCAGTTGGACAGAACTCCACAACTGGGCAGGGCCCATGCAGAAGCAGTTTCAGGAAAAGCAGAAAGGGGATGTGGGCCAAATGCTCAAGTTCCCTCAAGCAATCTCTGGGTACTGAAACTACTCTTCATAGGACTTCTCTCCAGCACAGCTCATTTTCAATGTCATAAAGACAGTCATTTCTATATGTACCTTAGGTCTCAGGTACACCTCTATGGTGCATGTACCTTTCTTACTGTCATTGCATATTGCAAAGTATCAAACTGAATGCATTAAATTCAGAAGAAACTCAATGGGTATTTTGTGAGAGTGAGTGAGTACATAATTGAAGCATATTTTAACCATTCTTCTTATTTTCATGATTTCTTATTATTAAACTCTGATTAATACACACACAGCAAAATCGCTCTGATAAAAATGATCATAAAATATGTACCATAGTAATTACAGCTTAAATTATGAAGGCAAGGATTTTGCAGTTACTTGTACATCATGCTTTGTGCTTTTTTCTTATCTAAGTTTTCCAAAAGAAGTTCTTTCATTTGGTATGTGTCTTACATATTCCTAATAGATTACTGGTATGTTTTGTAATGCAGTGCCAGGACGTGTAGCATCTGCCTTCATAGCTTTGCCGACCAGTGACCTCACCACACACATGCCTGGGGGCGTCTTTCAACTTCCAAGTCAGATTTCTGTAATTTGCAAAAGAGTCTTCTATCAGAAGTCAATTTTATACTTACTCCCCAAGTAATCCTTCACTCATGCAAAGAACCTGGTTAACTCCTGCAATCCAGGCACTGTGCAGCATGGCAAGGATGCCATAATCAAGACAAAAGTCAAAGCAGGGACAGACAGGAACTGAATAACTGCACATTCAGACTAATAATAAAAAGTTGGACAGAGTGATCTATGAAAATAAAACAAGGGGGACCTGATGTCACCAAGCAAGGGGAGTTATTAGGCAACCCTAAGAAAGGGCTCTCTGTGTGGGTGTCTAAAGCTAGAGCTGACCACATAGTCACCACGGTTCCTCTCCTGAACTGTTTCCTCACCCCTTGAATCTGGACTCAGCTTGTGATTGGCTGGGACCAACCAATGAAACCTGGCAGATGTGATAATATGTGAGTTCTGTGCCTAGGTCTTAAATGACCTTACAGCCTCTTATATGTATCTAGAACATCTATGACATCATATCATATTAAAAAGCCCAGACATGCTCTCCTACAAATGAGAGGTACCCAGAAAGTCAGGTGTGGGCATAACAGATATCATAGCTGAGGTCCCAAAGGATACATCACGGGCAATACCAGCAGTGAGACATCCTAGGTAGATCCAACAAATTCTTAGGCAACAGAGTTATAAGTAATTATAGGATTGTTGTTTGGGGGTAGCTGACTGATACAGCTGGGATGTGAAAGTGATAAGGAATTAAAGACATGTAAAGTCCGCAGCAAGAGTAGAGTGGGTGGAGAAGCTTCCTGAGGAGGGCCCTGAAGCAATGACTTCTGAAACAATGGAAGACAGAAGTGACCAGAGTTCCATGAGACAGGACAAGCAACTCTGTGGAGCCAGAAAGCCGTGTGTTCCTTAGTGAAGAACTTCATACCTGGCTTTCCTGGAGCTGAGGCCTATACTCTCCCTACAGCCTGATATCAACATAGGTTTTCTGTTCTGTCCATTTCCTTCTCTTCCCTTACTCCCAGTTCTAGACCATAGGCACAGAGCTCTGAGTCCTGATTTGGGGAAATATGAATTGTCATATCTCAGAGAGACATTGAGTATATGTCTAGGAATATATCACTGCACTAGGGATGGCTTTTGGCATTTGTTTTCACACTCTCAGAACACACCTTCTCCAAATGCTAACTGTCCATCACTTCCTCTTCCCCTCCAAACTTATGTAAAATCCTTTTTTACCCATTGTTTTGGCTTTGAATAATTTTTATATCCTCATTCTTTTATTATTTACTCTAGATACCAAAAGAGAAAAGAAAAGGAGGGAAGGAGGAAGGAGGGAAGAAGGAAAGAAGAAAAAAAGGAAGGAAGGAAGTTAGGAAAAACAAATGAAATAAAATATTATTGGTAAAGAATTGATTTTACCCTTGGGGTTCATTCTTCTTTTAGCAGTTTCTCGGTTGGCTATTGGTATCGGATTCCTTTCAAAATCATGGTTTGCTCCAAGGCTGGGTAGAGTACAGGGAATCTGCCTGGATGTTAACCCAGGAACAACAAGGGAGGGAGTTGGGCCAAGAAGGAAAGGAGTAGCGGTGTACTATTGACTCAGGTGTTCCCCATAAACAGAGGTGTTCTGAATGCTAGGTTCCCAACTAGTGGTAATTTGGGAATTGGAACCTTCTGGAGGAGGTGTATTGTTGGGGGTGAGCTTGTGAGTGTTTACCCAGATTATTCTTGCCAGTATTAGGCACACTCTCCTGTTGCTGTTGTCCATCTGATGTTGGCCAGAAGATGATGTCCTCCCTCGGCTTATGCCATCATTTCTCCCTGTCATTATGAAGTTTCTCTTCAAGTCTGTAAGCCAAAATAAACCCTTTCCTTTCACAAGCTGCTCTTGGTTGGGTTCTTTCTGACAACAACTCAAAGCTGACTACAACAACCAGCAAGGTACTAGTATAGCTATTGGCTTCTCTGAGGAAACCTTACATGGAACCTCAGAATTATTCCACCAAGACCTGGGTCTTGAGGTATTTACTTATTCTGCAACTCTGTACAAGCCCCTTCTTGACTTGAGGTTGTCCTTGGACTGTTTTGCTCTGTCTTGGGCTGGGTGTGTCTATGACCCAGTAATATTTCACCCACTAACAGGCAGAGACACAGAAGACAATAGGCCGTAGGTAGTTTAGAAATATTCCCTTCACTTGGTCAACTCAGGGGTGGACCAGGGTCTATGGGCTGTGGGACTGGAAGCAACTGCTGCACTGAAAATATTCTAATATCCCTGTCAATGCTTCACACAAGCTATCTCATGAAATGCTCAAACCAATATTATGAGGCTATTGGGAGCTCTACGTTACACATGAAGAAATCGGGTCCCTGGCCTAAGTCAGTGAGGTATAGCCTAGTTCTGCTTCATGTGACCGGGCACCTCAATATCAGTCAGGATGATAGGAAAAGTGTATACCACAGGCCAAGCAAACATCACCTCATATTCTAGCAATTATGAGGACACTAGATGTGTCCTTCACCTCTGAGGCAATTACAACCCCCTACCAGGCCAACATATATGAGTCTTGAACTTCCTGGTCAATCTATCCATTTAAGATAAGGCTCAAAGGTTAGGGAATGGCTCAGTCAGTCAAGTGCTTGTCAAGCATACACAAGGAGCTGAATTTGGTCCCCAAAATCCATCTTCAAAAGTTGAGCATGGTGATGTGTGCCTGTAATCACAGCACTGGTGAGGTTGCAGACAGGAGGATTCTAGTCTAGTCTCATTGGTGAGCTGTAGACCAATGAAGGGACCCTGTCTCAAAAGAGGTAGATGGGTGTGCACACACACACATGGATGATTTGCATGCACACAAGATAGTGCCCCAGAGGATATTGTCTTCTTTTTGATACTAGTCACTTTGCACCTGTGGTATTAATACAACCAACTACATTAATAAGAAGGTATAGTGGACACCTGTCATTTTTCTAGGGACCCCACATGCACATTTCTCTATCAAATGTCCTCTGGTTTCCATACATAATTGCTGCTGCTTTGTTAGCAGAAACCCTCCCTGAGAATCTACACTGTCCTGTGGCCTGAGTTTGACCAATTAAATGCCTCTTTATAGGACTTTGTCCCTTGAGACAATGTAAGAACATAGAAACGGTGGTGAGTCCCATCAATGCCAATAGTGACAGCCAGCAAGACCATTCGCCCTAGAGTTGGGTGTGTGTATTCCTGAGCTCCAGCTCTCTGAGAGTCCTGGGTTCCTGGCCCTCCCTTCACCTTGTCCTTCCAGTTTCTAAGTGGTGCATGTTGCTCCCTTTCTTCTTGTTCTCCCAATAACTCCCCTTTTGCTGGATTTCCCAGAGTTAGCATCAGCATGTATAAATGAAGAGCCATCATGTATATAGATGGCAGAAAGGCTGACGGTGAAATCTGTTAGCAGCCGGGTCACCCACGGAAGGTGGTGGGATTTATACATATGCAACAGCTGCCAAGTGGCCAGCCCAGCAGTTCCTACTGCCTCTTCTCAAAGTTGTATGTGCTTTTTCATCTCATCATGTGAATGTGAAATTTACTTGGCAGCATAGGGAACTCCTCAGACAATTTAACAAACCTGGGCTTATTAACTAAAAGCATACTTTTCATTGAAATGCAGAGGCTATCCCAGTGCAAACACTACTCAACACTCTAAAGGCTTTCCTTACATTCTTTTCTTCTTCCTCTTATTCTTTAATGAGCTGCCTTTCCTCTCTTGATCGGTTATATACCCAGGTTCCATATTTGTATTTCAATACTCTGCATTATCAGTATATAATCTGAAGGCTTTAAGCCAGCTATTGATCTGCTTTCAAAAAAAAAAAATACTTTCATTCTTTCTCATGACTTCATAATCTTCTTTACACCATTTTTCTACCTTGGAAGTTCTATCCTTTGAAAATAGTAAATGTTGTCCTATTAAATTTAAATTAGAATGAAAGGCCCCAGCATTCTGGATGGATTCATCCAGGTCAGTGTTCTTTAAAAGCATGTCACATCAACCCCTCCCTAGTCACCAGGAATGTTTATAACACTCTGAAAAACCTTATCATGGTCAAGGTGCATGTAAATCATACAACTTTGGAAACACGGTAGCAGAACTGCAAATTCATGGTCCAGCATCCTACAGGGTGTTCTAGAAAAGACAGCATTTGAAATCCGACTCATGAATAAGCAAAGAGCCCCAACCACCCAAATCAACTTGGAAAGTAAACACGAAGGGAATGTTTAGTTGAATTTTAGACGTCATTTGACTAGGAAGAAAGGCTAAAACTTATCAGTGGAGAATGAATTATGTCAATAGCAAAAATCCACACAACCACAGAGAACTGTCTTCAAGCAAAAGTTACGAAGCAAAGGACTGTTTATGCACCACAGATAAAATGCACCCTACTACAAAGGGCTTGGTTGCACAAAAGACAACTAGGAAGATGCATTCAAATATGGAGGATATTCATGCATAACTTGTTTGCACATTTGCCTGGCTGTACAGATGACTTACCATGAGAAACAAATAGATGTTTATATATGCACTAGGACCAAAAATATATATAAAAGGCAGGGTTGGGGAGATATATCAGTGATTAAGGCACTTGCATGCAAAGCCTAACAACCACAGTTTGATTCCCCAGCACCCACAGAAAGCAAGACGCACAAAGTGGTACATGCAACTGGAGTTCATTTTCAATGTCTATAAGCCCTCTTGCACCCATTCTCTCTTCCTCTCTCTTTCCCTCTCTCCCCACTTTCTTCCCTCTGTCTCTCCCTGCTTGCAAATAAATAAATAAGCAAACAAATAGGAAAGGCTAACTTGTTTCTATCTAGAATTACTGGCATGTAACCTATGGAAATCCATTATCATGATATGGAGCAAGTCTGTGGCTGGGGTGGGGGCAGTATCCTGGCTTTAAAGAGAAGCCAAAGGCATCTCATACATTTTTTTAGCATTTTTTTCCAGTGTGTATATTATGTGTGTGTGCACACATGTCCCCTTGTATGGATGCAGGCATATGTGTGCCACAGCACTTGAATGTGGAAGTCAAAGGACAACTTCAGGTGTCGGTCCTTGCCTTCCACCTTGTTTTCTGAGACAGTGTCTGCATTGCTCATCACTGCATTTGCCAGATTACTGCTTCCAGGAGATGTCCTGCTTTACCTTTCTTCTTACCCTAGATTCACTGGGATTACAGAAGGTAGTGTTACAACATCTAGCTTTATGTGGGAGGTTTGCACTCAAGTACTCATACTTTCTTGGCAAGTGGTTTATCCACTGAGTCTTCTCCCAGCCCCACATCTCATCATTTCAACCCTCCTTCCCATGAATTTCAGGGAAGGAGTAGTTTCCTGCTCTAAGCAAGTTTCCTATTGGTAGGTAATATATATTGTACATCAGGGATCACAACATTCTAAGACAACATTTTCTAGAACAAAGCAGATACTCAATAAATGTCTTAAATAATTAAATTCTCCTGCATTTTTTCTCAGTGCCCAGAGCACCAAATGTTGGTCATTCAAGCTTTCTTATACCCTAGAACATAAGGTTAAGTTACCTTTCTCCAATGTTGAGTATATGTAGGATGGTGAAAATCTTTCTACCGCTCTCATTATGAATCTATTTATACATATTATTTAGGGATAAATAAAGGTCCCTAATAAACAGTTTATATTATATTGAGGTTTGTTGCTGTCATGCCAAATAAGTCAGAGTCACAGAGAATCTTTTTTTCACCACTGGACATGGGACAAGTCATATAAGTTAAATATTCACTCTCTATTCACAGACTTAAGGCAATGCAAATTACAAAGCACTGCCTCCAGATACTCCTTGAAGCCATGAAGCATCACCTTCAGTGGAAGGGGTCATCCTCTTCTCAGTCCTAGAGAGGAAACACAAGTCCCAAGGAAAGAGAAGCCACAAGGAGCAGAATGAGGAAACAATCAGAGCAAGCTCCAAGCTGATCTGCCACAACCCTCACAAACAGTTCTCTTTGTCCTAAGGAGCCAATGAGTCTTTGGAGAAGAGTCCATTATTTTGCTTGTATAGCTTGGACAAGATTTGACTTGGTAAAATGGCATTTGCAAAGCATTTGAGAGCAAATTTCTCTGTTTTACTCAGAGTCACTTGGTGAAAAATGCATTCTAAGATATAGTCCTCAATTCAAATCAAGTTCAAAGTCATTCAGAACCATAGGAGTGTTGATGTTTGTTATGAGGTCTGGTGGGCAATATCTGCCCTTCCTGCATTAGCTAGACTTGCTCATGAATTGTGTATGGAAAGAAACAAATACCTCATTGCTTTTTTAAAACTTTTACTTATATTTTGCCCAGTATAAGACCAACTATGACTCACTGAGCATTTTTGTAAATCTTGGATATATGTCTCACATTGACTCAACAATCCACAGACCAATCAAAGAGGGAAGCTCATCCTTGCTGGTCTCCCGTTATCGCCCTGTATTTACCAGTGGACTGGGGATTCTGAGGAGGTCATCTGACAGATGGGTAAGAGTAAGTGTTCAAAATCAATAGTGTTTTTAAGTTCTAATTGTTTATTTATTGACACAAATTTATAGAAAGCCACTTGTTAGTGCTCCACACATGGCACTCTGTGATGCCAGATTTGAGCCATCTTGTCACAGCCCGCCTGGAAGAGAAGAAATGCTGGGAGCTCTTGCAGCAGGAATGAGCAGCCTATTAAGATCTGAAAAGCTGTCATCCACACTGAAAGGACTTGCGTCAGCCACTGAGGATATATTTTAAACCGCCTGTCCGCAAGAAAACTTTAATAATGCAGCCTTGCTCTAATGTCTTGTGAGAGGAGAGGCAATTTTACTTCTTCTATTAACCCAACGTGATTACAATGGCTTATTTCATGGAATATTAAGTTCAAATTCTGCTCCCTGGGAGGACAATAAAAAAAAGAGTGTGTGCTTATGACTTTGCCCGAAATAGCCACAGGACCATACAGCCTTGGTGCCTCTAATGCAACCAAGCAGTAATCTACCATAATTCGCTAATGGTGAAATAAATTAGTGACAAATAACAACCTGAAAAGATGACAGCAAGATGGAAAGCAAATGTTTATCTTTTGTGAAGGACAGCATAGCAAAGCTTATGGTACTCTCTTACCAATACCTCTTTTTAAAAAAAAGACATTAAGTTCTCATTAGAAACTTGGGATGGTAGTTATCTAACAGTGAGACATACTTGAAAACCAATGCACAGCTTTAGAGAACCTGTATGAGGAAGATGCTTAGGGGATGAAACCGGGCTTCCTCCAAGAATTCCCAAGGACAGCTGCTTTCCCAGAATTGTTTCACAGAGTAATTGCACTGATGAAAAATGGTAGGGTCCACCATAATGGGGGTCACTTAGAATCTTCCCGTAAGTCCAATGACAAGATTTTACAGCCAACTTTGTGACCCAGATTTTTATTTTTATTGTAAATGAGTAATTTGGTTGGAATAAGAGTCACAATTAGTCAATATTTCTAAAAGCCAATAAGTACCCCTCACCTGGTTCCCTGAAGCCATAACCAATATTTGTTCTTAATGATATTCAGCCTCCAACATGGCTCCTTTTCTTAATGAAGCTCTGTGGTAGTAGAAGGGAAGCAGGAGACAGGAAATTCACTTTCCTAGACTTTGCATGCTCTATGAGTAGTTCATGGAATGGCATACGTTGGACAGTAACCTTTAATAAACTTAATTCATACCATTCATGGCATGAAACTCTCCATCTGGGGCTTTCATAAATAATGAGAATTTCATGAGATGGGAGCCACAGATATTCATACTTGTAGTAGCAAGGGGCAGGGTTGGTTGTGGTGGCAGTGTCCAAATTAGCCAGGCCTACAACCTTCCAGCTCACTGGAAAGAGCCAAGTTCATCAGCTACAAAAATAAGATCCTTAGATACATGGGGAACACAGGTAAAGAAAATCACTCAATCTGTATGTGTTTCTTTACCCTAAGTGGCATATTAAGGTAAAAACAAGTAGTTAGAACTCACACCAATGGCTCAGAAATGACACATTACCTTATGGATGTGATTTATCACTATTTTTACCTTTTACTGTGGGAAAAAAGCCACATTTGCCTTTAACATTTTTTATTTGAGAAATGCAAATGGCAAATGGAATTATAATCAGAAGTCAATGAACCTGAGGAGTGTTGAAAGTTAAATATACACAGAAATAGTGCTATGACTTTTTCAAAAGGAAAAAATATATTGCATATGAATACAATAATGCTTATTTTCTCTATTTAGAGGAGCTCTCTGTTTGTGGCTCACATGAGAAAACGATCTGATAAGAAGAGCAAGGCTAACTGGCAAACGGCAAACATCCCATCCTGATGTATTTCCTCAGCCCTGACCTTCAGATAAAAACCATACAGAAATCTGCAAAACCCTCAAATATGCGGCTCCACGTGCTTCCAACATTTTCTACAACAGCCAAGAGGAAATAAAAAAAATGAAAAGAGAGAAAAGAAACAAAGGTATCGCTACTGAAAACAGTTCGCCTTTTCCCTTCAGTGTGTCAGCATTGGGGTCAGCTAAATGCAATTGCTGCTCTCACCATTCCTTCTGCAAATGCACATGTGAACAGGCACGTGTGAAATGCACACATGTGTGTGTCTATCATTTTTATGTGGTGT
Organism: Jaculus jaculus; assembly: GCF_020740685.1. Lineage (NCBI taxonomy): Eukaryota > Metazoa > Chordata > Mammalia > Rodentia > Dipodidae > Jaculus > Jaculus jaculus. Next base: position 276,953,337 of record NC_059102.1, read on the forward strand.
GTACCCAGGATCAAGTGTGTGGGGAGTTCACATGAGATATATTATATACATACTGTGTGCATATTTAAGAAGGGGAAAAAAAGACTTCAAACGGTAAAAATTTATTGCACTGTGAAATTAGCTAAAATTATGACAACTGTAAGAAAAAAATTATATGGGCAAAATTTGGGTCTGGTGGAAGAATTCTTTGATGTCTGGATTCCAATTTAACCCCCGACTGAGTTCTAAGAATCAAATGAACAAAGTATATCATATACCCCAAGTCTGCCTGTCAACGCTAGTCATCATTTTTTATTTTATTCTTTCCAGCTGCATGTATTTACAAGACTGTTCTGACATTTCCTCCCCTCAAAATGTACACATTCACTGCTACGGGCAGTTGCCAAATACATTTGTAAAACAGTTCAACCCTGTGTTTGTTTATTCATTATGCATCTCTATCAGTCTCAATAAATATGTATCACTCTAATTTCTTACATTTGCCATTACATTAGACTTTTGTATATTTGTCTTATGTGTTCATGCTTGAATATATACAACCCACGTTTAAAAAAATACCTAAAAGTACATGCTGCAAATAAAAAGAAGTATTCACGTGTAAAATTTCACTTATATGCTGCCTGACTGTCCAGAATAGATTAAAAGGATTTTTAAAAGATGAGGATTATAATGGCACAGATTTGAAAACATCCTTGCATGTGCAAATAATATGGTCTTCCTATCTTGATCCAAAACACTGCTTGCATGAAACTGAACATCCACAAATGGGTATTTTATGCACAAACAGTTGCCAATAGTGGACAATTACACTTAGGCCTCATTAGAGAACAGCCTGTATGTACTCCACACAAATATGTTTCCCCAGGTCCATGGCTATCAAGTGAACTGCATCTCCCAATATTTTGAGGCAGTTACAAATGCTTAAAATGTTAGTAATAAATCTAGGTTGTTTAAAGAATATTTCCAAATAACATGAAATATTTAGTTCCTCCCCCACCTAATCCATAAAAAAATAAGATTTACCACATAAAATGTTTGAGGAATAATCAGCCATTTTTGGCTAATACATTTTAATATTTATACACATGACACCAGCTGAATATAAATGATACCTTATGATTTCCCATAGTGTATGGAATTTATACAATTAACTGTGGGATTCAATGGCTTCAAGGCACATAAGGGGCCAACACAGTTACAAGATTTTGCTGATTATTGTTATAAATCTTATAAAGCGTAAAAGCATTAAAGTATATTCTGTTTACACCATTCATTACAAAGTGCGGCATATAAAAATAGTATTATTTCTTATTAAAAGATTTATATTTTTCTGGCTTTTTTCTTTTATAAGCTAAATTTATTTGCCAAGATTCAAAAAATACTTTATGCTTTTCCACTTCCAAATGTGTGTTTGAAATATACCCTGAGATTCAATATCAATTTTCTAGTTATTTCTCAAGGGTTATATTTGCTCACAATAATAGCAGCAAACATTCAGGAATTATTCATTTGGTTTCTCCAAAGTGTTTAAATTTAAAAAGAATCAAATAATGAAAGCATGATGGACCAAACTGCTTATTTTACACAGAAATGATAGCCATTTACATATGGATGCACTTACACATGTATATTTCTGATACACCATTAATCATCAATGACAAAATCTTGTTATCAATCCACCTATGCTCAACATTCAATGTTTAATATTCATACAAATTGCATCAACGATATACATATGACTTTGCTTTTTAAATTAAGAGAATTTAGCCCTTTGTGGAAATCTTTTTTCACTTGGCCTTTCCATTCTTTCTTAAACATATGCAATGTTTAAACACACTTGTGACTAAAATTCTGCAATAAATTCAACAACACACCCCACACCATCTAGTGTCAAAAAAATTTTTTTAAGAAAGCTAAAACCTGAGCATATTAAATGTGAAATGAAACATCCCAGCGTCTGCTTGCCTGATCCTGGGGTTGTCCACCCGTTAGTATAAAGGGACTAGATTCTACAGCTGCTTATCAAATCAGCTTTATGTTTCTGAGTTCCTGCTGCTGAGCCTGAATTTGTAGACAGTCATGAAAAAACATTCTGTAAGATTAATCTAGCTCAAAAAAGAACCTCTAGAAAGACACAGAAGTTTTATCAAACCAATGTCCACCTAGATAACCAAGGATCTAATTACAGGATGGGCATTGGTGTGCATACAAACACGGACTAATATTTCTAACGTATTTACTTATATTGAGACCAAATACATATTAAATGCTCTGTCTGGGTCTCACTGATATTATCTACATATAGGATATATGTGTATGTCCTATCCATAGCATATGTTCATTAATTTCTATAAACATATAAGCTGAAGTGCATTGTCACTTCCCTTCTCTCTCTCTCTCTCTTTCTTGCTATAGCAATTCTATCAAAAGAAATAAAACAAGTAAAGAAACAGTTCCTTTAATCCTCTACCCAATCCTCAAATGTGTGGTAGAAACTCACTCTCTGTTCATGTATCAAACTGGGATACTGGAAAGAACTGAAAAACACTGCATTTCTTTTACTTTCCTTCACCATGCAGATCATACTCCCAGAAAAGGTCTAGAATCAGCTTTGTTTCTTTTTTCATATGGTCCTAATGTCCTTCCTCCACCACCATGTGCACACATGCACACACGCATGCATGCACACATAAACCTACTGTGTAGATTCACAATCCACATCTGGCTCTAAACAGAGTCATTCATTTGCAAGAACAGCATCTTAGATATTAGAAGCCAATTTGGACTTGCTAAAAATTTATGATATGAGTGAGAAATCATGCTATGGTAACTTTATTTTTAATGACGACTTTCACCCAAAAAAAAAAAAAAAAGGTAAGGGAGAGAGATCAGCTGGGTGAATGTAAAAATTGTTAATCTTAAATTTCTACAAACCCAAGTGTCAGAGTAAGCATGTATGGTGCATCAAGCATAACAAAAAGAAACGAGGTGGGGGAAGGAGGGGGGGTCCCAGGCACTTGCTTCCTTGAATCCCTCTGAATACATTTCACAATTCATCAGTTTTTGTCTTTCCTGCCACGAATGAGGACAATCAGACCAGACACCCATTAGATTTTTCATGCAATTTTTTTTTCTTGTTCATGACATGTTGGCAGGGAGGATGGCAATTCTGAAATCTTACCAAATGAGAAAAATGTCAGAAGCTGAACTGACAGCTAGTGGTTACTATGGTGATCGGTGATATTGAAAAAAAAATAAAATAAAATAAGACTCAGTTAATTCAAAAGGACTCAAGTTGGGTATTTTTAAGCCAGTTGATAGAGATGAAAACTTAATCCTGATATTGGGACATTATCTTCTGGAGCTAACATGCAAAGACACCATTTAGCTTAAATAATAACTAAATACATACCTCATAATCTTGTGATTAAAAATAATGGAAAGAAATAGCATTGATAAAAGGAAGTCAAATATTATTACCAAATGACTATCAGAGTAATATAGGGTGTATTTAGTGCAAAGAAGATTTTGGTTTATTTGTGGTGAGGGGGGCCTTTACAATTTTAGTAAAATATTTTTATAAAGTGATGACAGAAGCCTCACAGGATAACAAAAAGAAATTTTAAATGAAATATAGATATGCAGACACAAACATGTGGTATTTCCACCTTCAAAGTTCATCAAAAGAAAAGGAAAAAAATCCATTTTGAATGTAGTTCATACAATTCAACTTCTTTCATTTCAAAAAGTCTGTACAAAAAGTTATCATCATGAGATTTAAAAAACAAGGTGTTTGTTCTCCATACCAACTTTTTTCACCATGGTTGAAATCCAGTTTAATATACTGGCCATTTTTTCAGGGATCCTTACTAAATTGTTTGCAAAAATACTAATAATCAGAAGAAAAAAGCATCTATGGGCATCTTTTCCAATAGCAGTGACAACCCTTGCTGGGTCAATTACTGCTAATGTTTTTAGGTTCAATAAGAAAGAACAAGGATATCATGAGGTTAATATTTACATTAGGCAGAAATTATGAAATTTTTGTTCCATGTCTAATAGATATGCAATCCAGAGAGATGATTTCTTAAATGAGAATTTTTAAAGCAATTTGCTTAAAAAGAAAATATAAAGTTTATAAGAAGTCAGTCAAAAAGAACATAGCACATATAAAGAATTTTTTACACAGAATAAAACTTTTTCAAGTCCTCTCTTCACAATGCCACTATATTGCTCTGAATATGATCGATTAATACTAAAAAGTGTACTTTGGAAGACCAAAAGTGGCTCTCATTTTGAAAATGTCTGAAAATATTCCCTACTTGCATATTTTATCCATATCCCACACTCCCAGATCTCGCCTATATATTTTTTCATTTGATATAGCAGCATTAAATTATCTACTATATCTTTTTTTTAATCAGATCTTTTGAGAGTTACAGGTAACTAGCAAAAACAAGATTCTGATTTATAACCTCAAGCTAGTATTTAATGCAAGGGGGAAGGGGAGCTTTAGCCAGGAAGAAGCATAAGAGGGGAAAGAAAAAAAAATAGTCCTATTGGCTGGGGGGAAGCTCTTTTCCACTGAACAGACTACAATGCCATCTACTGGGAAAGTGAAGTTCAACTGCACTTCTAACAGCAAAGCTCATTTAAAAGGTTGATAGATGTAGTTGGAGGGACATTCAGACTACACCCTTCACTGTGCAAAAACAGTAAGAAATATATATATACATATATATATACAAACATATATATATATATACAAACATATATATGGTTGTTGAAAGATCAGCTCCCATTAGAGATTATTATATTCTTCCTCTGAGGTCTTCCTCTAGCATTCTGCTTCTTAATTTCCTACAAAGACTTTCCCTTTTTCAACTCCTTCCAACAACTCTTGAGTAACAAGTTAACAACACCCAGAAAAATAATCACCAGCAAGTGAGCGACCTTGGAGTCCTTTTTGTGCTATCCCTAGCATGTGGTTTTGACAAGCTGTTTGTGTTACAATGCTCTCTGCAAAAGATGGTGTTTCTGTTTTGCTTTGTTTGGTTTTTATATATATATATAATCCCTAAACTACAATAGGAAAGCAACTACACTGGTCAGGAGTGGGTGAAGATGGGTGGAGACAGAGTCCCTCACTTCACAAGCAGAAAGCCTTTTGTGTTTGTCCTTAAGCTATGTGGGATGAAGTATGTAAGGTACCTCAAAAACACAAATCCGTCAAGGCAATGCCAGCTGTCCTCACGTCTCCCCACCGCATCCTGTGCTCCTTTGCACGCTTTCCTTTCATTCAGGTTGCCTCACTACACATTTTTTTACAAGTCAGAAATGGGAAGGTTGCAGGCTTATTTCCCACCCTGTATATGAAGTAAAATGTAAGAAGCTAGAAGTGCCTTAGCTCTAATGAAATAAAGCCAAAAGACTATATCTCCAATGATAAGAATTTTCTCCCAACTCCTATCAAAAAGAAAGCAAGTGCCTACCCAGAAACTGCTGTGATATTTTCCAACTATAGATACAGGCATAAGGAAACAGCAGGAATTCACAACCTGCTGTTGGGGCCAGGTATTCTTTGTTATAAGGGGTCACCCTGTGCCTTGTAGAATGATGAACTGAGTCCCTGGTCTCCACTCTGCAGATGTCACTAGGGCCACCACCACCCTGCACACAGTTGCAACGACCAACAAGGTGGCCAAACACTGCTCATGAAAGGGGGCATGGGATGTCACAATCACCCTCTCTCATTGGTAACAACCACTGTGGAATACTAATTTTAATTTTATAAGAATTAATTGATCTGATTATGATTCATGGTGAGACGTGAAATAATATTTTTTAGAGATAGAAGAATAAGGTGAGATGGGACAGGTGAAAATGGGAGCGCAGCAATTTGCAGTCTATAAATTCCTTAACTACAGGGCTAATCAGGGCTCCTGACCTTTCCAAAGGCCTGCCTGGAAAGTACCAGTGGAGGAGGTAAAAGAGAGGGTTGGCTCATGGATAGGAGCTCTCAGATCTGCTCCCAGAGCAGGGGGCAAATGTGCCAACAAAACAAGATCTTAAGGCCTGACACTGGGGGTTAGAGAGAAATGTAGAGAGCTGTGTCTTTCAAAGTATTCAAAGGCAAAAAAAAAAAAAGTAAAGTAAATGAATAGTTAGTTTTTAAGTATAAAGCCTCCTTTTTCCTTAAATAGAAAATCTTAACCAGAAGATACAAAATTTGAATTTCCTCAAGTTAGGGACAGCACTTGCAACTTTGTTTTGAATTTTAAAAATTTTATTAGGCTGCTAAAAAAAAAAAAAAAAGTAGAGAAAATAGAGTGGTGGCTTGACATTCCAGATGATTAGCAGGCTGGGAATGTAGCTCAAGGGTGGGGTAGTTTCCTAGCAAAGCCCTGATTTGAGCCCAGCACCCGCACACACACACACACACACACACACACACACACACACACACACTGCCATGTGAGAAAGGCTACTGAAATTAAAATAGAAGTCAAGTTCTAGCCTAGACCAATATAGATCTGTATTAATCTAAAATGTTCCTAAGCCAGGAATGAAACCATTTAAAGTACCAGCTCAGTGTCCCTATACATTTCTCTCACAGAACACCAAGCAATTCTTCAGCCACTAGTCTGCTATCTTAGATGTGCATTGTCTATTTACATTGCCTGGTAACATCTATAAAGACTATCAAAGTTTGCTTGGTGGGAAGTTTTCCATCAGATGATAATCCTGTAGCGCTCACACAGAACCGTTTAAACAGCAGCTGTTTCTGCTCCCCTGTTTACCAGCACTTCCATGATGATAAGCAAGAGCGACCAGAACACATTTCTAGCCTCTGACATTTTTAAAAATATTCTGGAGTCTTGCTTTTTCTCGTTGCAGGAGAAGGGTGTATGGAATTAGAATAAATTGAAAGAATGCCAAGTATATTCACTCTTCAAAACTGCAGTCGCTGGTACCACTTTCTATAATACTGGTGGCTTTTGTGGAGTGTTTCTTTCTTTAAAAGAGCTGGACCACACATACTCACTCATTCAGAGTGAGTCTATAGATGAACTGTCTCAGAATTTTTAAAGAAACTCAGCTTGTGCGGTCTGCTGATAGCTCAGAGAAACATGGAACTATTTTCACATCTCATTCACACACGCACAGCACAGCAGACTGGCCCGCTGGAGTAGAGTTCCATGTGTGGCGGCATGCAAGAGATTGTCTTCTGTGGCTGCACTGAGTTTCTTAAACAAGGCTCAATGTCCAGGGTAGCATTCATGGATGACATTGCACTGGACCTAGCAAGCTTTACTGGAAAAGATCACACACACGCACATACACACTTCACACTTCACACTGTGCCCATGGTTATCGCTACCCTAAGGCAAGTCTTGGTGGTCCAAAGAGAAGACGTCTGTCACTTCACTGTTCCCCTTTTACCTATGTAGGAAACAGTGGCATTAATAGCCACACATTTAAATTTCAGCAGCATCATATACTCTCTATATTTGCTACAGCTGACTCTACTAAGTTGACTTTAGATTTCTTTATATTTATTTATTTATATTTTTTAAAGCTTGCTGTTATCTATTAAGACTGTCCAGGAGTATATATCTTAAAGGATTTCTCTCTGTTCTGTACAGATATTACCTGAGCAATGAACTATAAAAATTGCCCACACCTGACAACCTGTGCCAAGTCTCCACCTAGACAGAGTGCCCTCTGTTTTGACTCCCCAGAGGATGTCTGTGCAGAAAACACTGATGAAATCCAGCCTCCTTTAGTGTCTCAACTTTTATCATTAGTTGCTAAATTAGTTAGTGAATAATTAGTTAATGTTTTCAAAGCACTTTGAGAGTGAAATGAATCTCCTAAGTGCTAAGTATAAGGCAGTATTAGTTATGCAACTCCACAAAGACTAATTGGCTTCAAAAAAAAAAAATTCCCCCCACATTGATCAATAATGTTTCTGGTATTATATAGTAGGAGTGTAAGACCCACCTCACGTTTTAAGGCTTTTATTCCCTGGGACACACAGAAATCCTGACTGGGGTTTATTGCTTGGTAACCTCTTGGCTTTCAATGTGGCTGGAGTCGGGTAGTGATGTCATCTATACAAAACGCAGCATTTTGCTGTCAAAAAAAAAAAAAGCTTTAAAAGATTATTTAACAAAGCTAAAAGTAAAGAACTAAACTCTAGGAAAGTGGTACAGAAACATGATCAGTGAACTTATGTTTAAGAAGAATTAAGCTTTTAAAGTTTTTTTTTTTTTCTCCTCCTCTAAAAAGCTCTTTAACGGTGGTTCTCCAGGTGGCCTCTGAATTTATTGTGAGATTTCACTTTGATGGCTATGAATCCTCATGGGGACTATTATGTCAATAATTTCTACAGAAACATTTTATTCCAGGTACAGAAATGACTTAGAAGATAGAACCAGGGTCTGGAAATTCTAGGACCCTACTGCAAATTGTCCACCCCAACCACTACAGAATGAAAAAGAGATAGCATTCACCATTTCTCTCTTGTTCCAGACCGACTCAATGCACAGACCTCTTTGGAAAGCTTCTTAGATGCAAAGTATCGCAAAAATCTCCTCAGAAAAAGTTCAAGAATGTGCTTCCTCCATGTACTTTTGAAAACTTAAGTACATAAAGCTAATGGAAATTATGAAGTTGAAACAATCCCAGAAATGGAGACGTGTGGCTATTTGTTCCCTGTGTACCCACTCTGCTGCCTACCAGTGGGTCTTGATCATAAACACTGGAGATTTTGGGTTTCTTTTATTTTTTTAAAGTCTGAGATTATTATTTTTAGTCAAAGTTAAGCAAACTATAGTCTTCCAGATTAAAAAAACTGCATGATTTCTGTTAATTTAAAGGCTAAGGTTTTGTGTTGGGGGTTAGCTTTAGATTTAGTTGTTTGGCTTTATTTTTTTATTTATTTTTTATTTTTTTGGTCAGAGGAAGAAAATTTCAAAATGATTCTAATGTGCTAATTTTTTGAGAGCATCATACAAGTGCTATTAAGATGCCACTCTCAAAATATGCAGTATGAACAAATGAACCCTCTATGCATAACAAGTCATAGAGGCCACTCAGCTTGGGAAATAAAAAGTTAAACTAAGCAAAAGGAATTATATGCGTGGGCGCATACATTCTTTATGTATTCAGTTACACCACGAATGAGTTTAGATGGAGAACAAACAAAATGGCCCAGGAGCATATATATGTACATGCATGCAAACAGACATACAAAACGTGTACAGGATACACACACATGATAGCACATGCAACGCACCTATATCTACCAAGCATTTGTTCAACACAAACAAAACAGTGGCGTATGTATAAATTCTCGCAAGAAAATATTTGGTACTAATACCGATGTGCACAAAAATATATCTGTCAAAAGAGCAGTGAAATCACCTGAAAGGGAATAAAGAAATGAGAAATGCAGCCTGCTACTACATGATTTCTCAATTTCCTACAAGAATGTGAAGAAAGCAGATACCTAAAATAATTAGCAAATAACTGTAACCCAGCCCCTAAAAACCATAATATATGAACAGGGTTGACAAAGAATGTTGGGCCAAGTGAAGGGCAGCTCTTACTTCCTAGATCCCTATAAATGGGTTGGTTACTACATGTAAGGAAAGAGAAGGAGGCAATGCTGGGGAAGGCTACAGGGTTTGACTGGAAGGAGAAGTTACTTTGGAAATTTCAAGGGTTCTTAAAAATTCTTATATAAATCAAGCTCACTTCTGAATTTCTCTTCCTTATAATTGAACAAGTGTTAAACTGTATCAGGCTGTCACAGCTGTTCCAAGACATGAGCGGCACGTACAGTAACAGCTTTCCTTACACGTTCCGTAGAGTAGTTTCCAGTATACTGTGCTCAGCACTAGCATGTTTTTATACTGCTTACATATTGAAAATAAAACCAACATCTTGGATTACTTTTCTCTTCTAGCATGCAGAATTTTGGGAAGACAAGAAGATAATTGAGGTTTCCTACCTAATGATCTAAACACAATACCTTATTTTATTTTTGTAAGTTATCTTCATGGTTTGGGGTCAGGGGAAAAAAAGTTGAGTCATTTAAGAAGTTCTAAACAACTGTAGTTTAACCAAATTTTTGCCCACTGGCCAAATGCTAATAACATTATTTCTACTTTCCCAATATCTTTATGATGACCTAGCAAATATTCAAATAGTATATGGGTATGTAGGCCATGCCATATTATTGGTAAGAGCTGTTAATGAAATTTTAAAAAATGTAGAAAACATGCAGTCTAAACTTTTAGCTAAATTGTTTGTTTCAGATTCTAGAGCACTTGATCATTCACCCCTGAGTAACAAAGGTGTTTCACACCACAGGTATCTATTCTCAAAATGGCCATGGTTCATAACTTTAACTATTGCTTCCAGAAATACTCTGTATTTGCAAAACTCACAGATTCTGAAATGCCTTTACTTCAACCAAAATAAACAGACATGGCTTCAGAAAAATCCTACAAACAACAATCATATTTCCTAAGTCAAAATGATTATGTTTGAATGAAATATCCACATGCTTTTGTTTCAGAAACGAAAAGAAATGATAGCCATCTACTGCTCAACTTTCTCTCCCCGAATTAAATATGAATTAGCAGCAAATGCCTTATCTTTTCCATGGTGCACACTTGGTCTAAATTCTCCCTGCTGTTGCTCAACCCCCGCCCCCCCCCACCACCACCAAAATGAGTAGATTCAAAAATTAGCCAGTTACAACCCTACTTTTCACTTTAACATTTAATAATAAACAGAGACATCTCCTCTCTCTCTCTCTCTCTCTCTCTCTCTCTCTCTCTCTCTCTCTCTCTCTCTCTCTCCCTTTCTCTTTCTCTCTCTCTCACTCTTTCTTTTTACCCCCAGACCCTCCCTCTTTTCTGAAAACTGAAGGCTGCTGCTGAAAGGATTGAAAATCTGGAAAGAGTTTGGGGTGGACTAACTAACCCCCTTTCATTTCCTTCAGATGTTTACAATCTTGCACCTTTCTGAAGACAAAGATGTGGGGGAGCCATTTTTCCCTTTGACTGAAGGGTGAGACAGGGGGGTATTAAAAACTGATCAATGTAATTTTTTTCTCAGAAGTATTTGCACATCTGTGAAATAATGTAATTTCTTTTTTTAAAGAAAAAACTTTTCCTATGACATTCATGATTATAGCCTGATCAGGAGAATTATTCAAATACAAAATTAAATGTTCAGAAACTAGCTGTGCAGTGGATGGCGAGGTTTATCCCAGCTGTGCATCAAACTTACATAATTCTATTAAAAGTCTAAAAATGAGCCATTCTAGACTTCAGTGGATCCCTGAAAAGAAGAAATAGTGTTTTGTTTTTAAGTATGATTATCTACTTTTTTTTGGTTTCATTTTCTTCGGATGATCCTCCAGGGGTTTAAGGATAACTCCAGCAAACTGTTCAAAACCAGTTACAACACCAGTAATAACAAAGGGAAGATGGGGGAAGGGCTTCTACAGAGTAATGACAATCTATAAAGTAGATGGCATTTTGCTACAACAGGGTTTAGGAAAATATGGGGCTTGAAGCGAAGTTCCAAATCTTAAAAAGTTAATTCTTCTGTTTCTGTGAAATTGCTTGAGTTTTAACATGAGCTGTATGTTACTTTCCTCAGCTGCCTTATTCAGCATGATTTTAATGCTACTTTCACTCCCAGAACCCCTCTTCCCCAGCCAAGCCAAAAACAGCAAGTGCTGTGTGCGCAGAGGGAACCTACACTCCAAATACACAATTTCTATAAACAAATTTTCCCTGACCAAGTGTTCTGGAACCCTTTCCTTCTCATTTACATGACTCTCACTTTGTCACTTCTGGATGTAGCTGTCTGTTAGGAAGAAACCCAACGTAGTATTTGCCATATCCAACCTCATCCCGCATCTTACACCAGCCATTCAAGATAGCACATCATCAATGACATATAAAATGATGGAGGCCCCAGAAAATAAAAGATAATTACATCTCTTTGATGGAACCTATACCCCAAATTCTGCTACTTGTACATCTTCTGGCTTAAAAAATAAATAAAATGATTTGCTAAACCATTTATTGTGGATTAAAGGTTTAAAAATAAAACAGGATCCATTTATGACTTAGGATTATCCAATTTAAGTGGCAAAAATTATACAATTCCCAGTAATTGTATGGCATGAATTTATAGGTGAGCTAAGAAAAACAAGAAAGGGTTGTGTGGCTATCATTTTTAGAAACAGAACAAAATAAGGGTGAAGATATTGTTTCTGCTGCCTCAGACAGACAGACTTTAATAACACTTAACAGAGTGATGCGCATAATGATCTCAGAAAGCACTTCTTATGCCTCATCCATCATGCCGAGGAGAAAATGAAGCCTTCGACAGCATTAGGAATTATTCTGGATCTTGTCAGTAATTCTCAGCGCCTCTCTACTATCACAACACAAACGTGCGTGTGTGCGACACTGACCATTAATCTAGACGAGGTTTTTCGACTCACCACAGCGTGCTGAGAATGTATCAATTGTTTCACGGAGGAATGGCACATATGAAGCCACACTAAATAAAACAAGGAAAACTAGAGAGACGTATGGGTAGATAAATAGGGCATTAAGAAATCAAAATGTTTTCTATCACAATGAAAGAGAGCAAGGCAATGTTCTTAGTGGCAGAGCTAGGTGAATCACCAATAAATGTCCTAGCCAGACAACCAGCCTTGGCCTGATTAAAAGTTTCTAGGATGTTGCAATATGCTGTCAATATCCTTAAGTAATAAGCCCTTTATGTGATGCAAATATGATGGCTTCTCTTTGCTGCTAAAGAGATATACAAAAAAAAAAAAAAAAGTCCACTTTCCATCCTTCCATAAGGTATCAGAGTGCCTCCGTTGTTTTCATTTCACTAACTATAAAGTTTTCACTGATCAAACATTGAGGCAGGGGGATGCTCAGGACTATTAAACAACCTACTTTTCCACAGATATCTTGGGCATTTGACAGTGTGTCCCTGGCGCGACCAATTTGAACTCCCTGCTCTCATGATAAAACAAACGACAGCTTCTGACAGCCTCTTTCTCCAAGTGAACTCAACAGCACGATGCTCATGCTGCAACAGACACCATTCCACGGCAAAAGGTTCATAAATATTTGCACGACAAACGCTCATAGCTTTCGTCTGAGTCCTCTCCAGATTGATTTCTACACATGTCCTGCAAAGATGAAAGTGGGCTGGATGTCTGGTTTATGATAAATTAAGATGTTTAACTTCCAAAATCATCAACTCCACACAGATGTACTTCTGTGAAGTTCTGGGAGCTAGTCAACAATCACAACAAAAGCCGGCTCTTATCAGAAAAACACTTCTCTCCAGTGGGTGAATTGGAGGAAGGCCAGGAGGAAGAATAAAAGAACACAGGTGAGAAAATGCAAACACCAGCTAATAAATACTAGTAATAAGTTTAAAGTCTTCTAAAGTATCTGGCAGATTTTATTTTTTTAATGGTGAGCTAAAATCTGTTGGATAAGTAAAAACAGGCTGAAAGCACTTAGAAATTGTTCTTCAAGAGCTGCGTCTCATTGTCAACAATCAAAATATGATAGGTCATTTTCAAAAAATAGAGAGAATTTATTTTGTCTCTTGGAAATGATGAGTCAATTTCAGGAACAGATATAAGTGTGATGTACTTGATTTAGGCTAGGCCCTGATACCAACCACCCTTCCATCCCCAGCTGGGAAGAGCAGGTTATTCAAGAAGAACAAACTCTTCTGCAGGATAAAACAGCTCCCAGGAAGTGGTTGCAGCCTGGTGCCTCCCCTCTATTTCTTCTCCAGCCCACCTTCTCTGCTTCTCTTCCTACCCCACCCCAGCCGAAAGCTATAAAGCAGAAATGTCACTAGGATCCTCACCAAGTCCTGGCAATGGACAGATATTTATACTGAATAATGCTCACGTCAGGAATGAGTAAAACCAGGTTTAAAATTGAGGTTTTCACAAAATAATGAAGAGAAAATGTCACGCCAGCAGCGGTAACGGCATAAATTGTGCTTATTCATTCATTATCCTTTTTCCCTCCCCTTCCCCCATGGAAACATAATTTTGATTTTTTTTTCCCTATCTACTGGCATGCCAGAGAATGGGGCTTTCCCTGTAGCTGTTGCTCTTTCAAAACCCAAGACAAGAGGCAAAGATGAACTTTAAAGATTAAAAAACAAAACAAAAAAATAGTAATAATGTGGCATGAACACATTTCTTTCCAGACTTCTATTCAAAGAGAAAAGGTAAACATGGCTCCCCAAACAAAATTACCTGCAGCTTTAACTTTTACTTATCTAATTGAACTACAGAGAAAATATCAGCTAAAAATGTCACCTGCCCAACAGTAAACACAGGGCTGGTGGCAAAGGAGCTAGAGGAGGAAGAGGGGGAAAAAGTGTTTACATTGCAATTGTTCAGAAGCAGGTCCTGAGCAGGATCACAAAAGAGAAAAGACATTGCTGGCAGGAGGTATTTCTGTGGGCAGGTTTGTGGGGAGATGTCAGGGGTGAGACAAGATGATGATGGGGACCCAATTCCCACTAGAGATGTTTCAGGGATGTTGGGGTGAAGTCCACCTTGGCAGTGTAGACAAGATACTGACAGCTTTCAAGCTGAGGGGGAAAACACCGAAGATCCCTGTCTCTCCCCACCCCCCCCCCAAGAAAACTCCATGAACTCTGCTGTCTGGCAGCAAGCCTGTAAACTCCCCAACGCTGAGATAAAGACCAATCTGCTCATCACACACCTCCAGGCTCGGCCATCTAATAGGAACAAATTGGCAATGACTGCCCAAGCTAGTAACACAGGCCCACTGATTTGTAGATTGATACAGATGCCTAATGATCCCCTTGGGCAGATCAATAGTAACAATCCTCATCCCTGCCTTTCTTCTTTATTGGCAGAGAAGACTAGAGAACAGGGGATGCAGCGCAGGCCGCAGCGCTACCTGGGGACGGATAGAGAATAAGGATGCAGGTGTCCAGGCAGAGGGCCAGTCCTCCAGAACTTTCCTCTGACTGCCCTGCTTCACTGCATGTGTCTGGCAGGCAAAGGGTGTAAAACTAGAGCACGATATGCTTTTCTATTAGCAATATCGGGGCATGCCATTCACTGATTCCGGCTTACAGGAAGCATGACTGCTGTCATCTGGAAAAGGGAGGTGAAGTGGTGTAAGTTCAGTTGACCTCCAGGAAGATGGACATAGTGGACAGAAAGTACTAAAGATCCTGATGACAGCAAATGAGGGACGGGGAACCCAGGGTGCTATGTCTTAAGAAAACTGAAGATGGAGTGAATTTCAAGTGCCTGTGATCAAGGAGGCGAGTGATGATGGACATTACTTTAAACATCTTAGAAGGAGGCGAATGCCGTCATCTGCTATATTGTCTGAACATGTTTAAGATATCCCTCTGTCTCCTGCAGCTCCAGAAGATTGGATGGTTCTCCCATACATGTTCTCTGGACCTTTGCCCTTCTTAGCACACAGCATCTGAGCAGGTTTCCATGAAGCTGCCAGTGGTTCCTTCCCTGATGGTCCTTCCTGCCGCTGGTCAACCCCAACCCCCACCCCAGAGTTCGGGCTTGTTTTCCATTTGTGTATTATTCTTGTGAATAAAATTATCCAATTAGGAAATCCATTTAAAGACCTTAACAATAACAGGGAAAACTAATGGAGTTGCTTTGGATTTTCTTTTTCAATAAATTAATGTTAGTGATGTTCTGTGGATTCTTAAGTGCCCATTTATATCATCAGGATTACTGCACCAAAAACAATTAGTCTGAACTTTCTATAACATTCAGTCTATACTGTAGTATGTCTGAGAAGCAGGAGACCATAGTCGTCAGAAAAAAAAAAAAAATTAATGACAGAGAGGATGAATTTGACAAAAGTACATCTCTGAAGTCTAAAACCTTCATAGTTTGTATTCATATTCTCCTCTTTTGTTTTTCTTAATTATAAAAGTGCTTAAAATGAGACTGTCTCCTTCACCCTCTTTTACAATTACTGTGCACATTTTCTGGTGTTACATACAAAATAGCCCAAAGGAGGAGGAGGAGGGAAATGTTCAATTTTTGCTCCTTTCAGACCTGCAACCAAGCTGCCTGAGGATTCGCTTTGTTCGAAATCAGCCTCGTTTGGTTTTGTTATTAAAGAGAGATAACACCGAATGCCAGAGATGAAATTGCGTTTGCTTTATTGTCGATGGTAAAAACCTTTGCCACCCTACCGATCTAGTGAAAGATTCTTTTTATTTTTGTAATAATAAAAATGTTTTTAATCTCCTGTACCCTACCCCTCTTTTTTTGTTGTTTTGTTGCATACTCAAAAACAGCACCAAACCCGATGAAAAGCTTCAATCCTCTAGCCCACTGTGTAATATCACAAATTAGTCATCTCTTTCCTGGAGGTTGCATCGTCCTTTTTTAAATAAAAGCGAATACAGAGCTAGTGTTAAATTTTTGACGGAAAAGGGTTTGCACTGATGGACCAAATAATCATGTGCACTGGGGCTCTAGCACTGACCACTTAAAATTCAAATTTCACACTAACGATAAGTGTAATCATCTCAATCAGCATGCCTGCGACCACCATCGCCGTCATCACAATAAAAAGATGCATTCTGTGAGCTAGTGACATCAATCAACGGTGGCGCAGATCAGACCCGGCGCTCCCCTCTCCTAGCACACTCAGTCTGTCTTCCTGGTTCCCCCTCCTCCCTACCTCGATGTCCGCCCCCCTCAACCTCACCCCCAGCTCCGAGAAGTGATCACATTTAATTCATTGCATCATTATGTCAGCTCCACACTAATCTCTGCCCTCACACCTCCGCCACTTTGACATGCAAATGAGCTAGAAAAAAAAAGCCACACATTAATATAAAAAAGTCACAGCAATCATGTCATGATTTCCTGCCTCCCAGCTCCACAACACACTCCCTCCAATCCCCACCTCCCCCCACCCCCCATCTCTCTTTCCAGCACGCTGTGCCGGTGATCAGAAGAAACAACAGCAATCTGTTGAAGATCAGACGCGGAGCCGGGGAGGTGGAGAGAGGGATACAACACGTACACGTGTCAGCAACGCGGCCAGGCAATCCTATTTGCATATTCACATGAGTTCCGTTCTCAGATTGCTTAAGCAGGGAAGAAGTTAGGTGGCTCCCCCACCCAGCCACCCTCCCGGATCCAGAGAGAAACAGCTGGGGGGGGTGGGGGGTGAGAGAACACATGAATGCATAGGGAAAGAGAGAGAGGGAATCTAAGAAAGGACGAAGAAAGGCAGAGAGAAACACACCAGCAAGAAACAGAGAGAGGGGGAAAAAGAAAAGAAAGACTTCCACATCTACCTTACCTCAGCTAGCTTGCTTTCTGTAGCTCTCAAAAGGAATTCCCTGTGGTTTCTTTACAATTTTTGAGAGCCATCCTTCAGGGTTTTTACTTCTCTCTCTCTCTCTCTCTCTCTCTCTCTCTCTCTCTCTCTCTCTCTCTTCCTCCTCCTCTCTCTGTATTGTGACTGGGTTTAAAAAAAAATAAAAAAGACAACTCCATGTTAAGCTCCAGTCAAGGAGGCATCATGAAGTCCAGGGATACTGGGGGCGGGAAGAGAGGAGGAGGGTCACAGCTAATGCCTTACAAAGGAGAACCTAGGCTCTGTGCTTTAAAACATCCTTCTCACACACAGTGACTGACAAAAGACAAAAGTGTAGGGACTCATGTATACATGGATACATATGGACATTTTCACCAGTCACCCAAATGTCAAAAATGTTCAGGTTGTGATGCAAACGCATGTAGGAAAATTAGGACTTGTTCTGGAAACCTCATGGAAGACCGGCTTGGCTCTGCTCTGACTGTGGAGGGGTCAGGCAGCCAGGGGCTTCATTTGCTGAATCACATCTGTGGCAATACCTGGGCAATAATAACCAACTAGCTCGAGGTGGGGTTTCAGCTACTGCCATGAATTTCCCAGCTTTGATCAGTTTTCATCAGTATTTTTCTGGTAATGAAAATGTGTGAACATGTCCACAGATTTTTTGAAGGGTTTTTTTGTAATAACTAAAAAGAAATGAGAGAGAGAAATTAAATATATAGCTCTAAACTAATAATGATACCTCTGTCTTTATTCCTTATAAAGTATATTTGTATGAATTTAAAATATAGAATGACTGGTGCAAAGTATACCTGATTTTGTAGTGGCATACTGTATAATATTACCCTAATTGACTTTATTAGCTCTGGTGAACTGTTACTGTCCCTCCAAGGAGCCTACTTTCTAAGACAAACCACACACAGCACTGATGAACAGCAGCTGATTCAAAGAAATTAAGTGCTGGTCTTTTAAGTGAAAGGAATAAAAATATTTTCACAACACAATAAATGATGGGTAGTTCAGTTCTGCTTCCCAACCTGTTCATTTCAACCAGTAAAGACAAAAAGACAAGGAAACATTAACAGGAATATAATTCTGAAAGCTGGTCAGAGGAATGCTTTTAGAAATTGGTTAAAATCATGAATTAAAATACTATGAACCATGTATGTTTCATGGTAGCAGGAAGAAAATATTTTTATAGTAAAGAAGACTCTTGCAATTTATGTAAATGGACATTCAATAACTATTATGGGTATTACAAAAATGGGATAATTATAAGAGCAATGTAAGTATAGGTATTGCAACATATATATGTACTAGACACAAGGACCTAAATGTGCGTCATTATCTAAATGACCTCACATGTCATATAAGAGAGAATGCTATTACATATCTACAAATTGACATGGCAAGGGAAGAAGGGGAAAAGAGAAAGGAGGGAGGGAGGAAGGAAGAAAGGTAGGAAAGAAGGAAGGAAGGAACCTATTATAAAAGATGTTAGGCTTCATAGTAATAATGAACCTGGGGTCAGTTGCTAAGGGTGGGTAACAGAGATGCCAAAATACAAATTGTTTTCCTTATCTGAAACAGAACTCTCGGCAGACACACATTAGAAAAATTAATTCCTCTGTGTCTCTCACAGAAACTATGAAGAGGCATGTTTTGTATTCATGACCTGAATTCTAAGAGGAGGCAAGGAGGTCATTTTAAGAGTCTGAACCTATTGCATGACTTACAGCTCTCTACCCAAGCTGATGGAAAACGTCTATGACAAGACTCATCTCTGAGTCTCTGAAATAAAGGAAAAGAGAAAATAACCAAGGCATTACACCCAGGAACGTTATATTTCAATATTATCATATGAATTAAATGTAATCCTTGAAGCGACCAGTCCCTGGGGTCACATATTAGCCCCCCACCCAGCCCCCACCTCTTTTTTTATTTAATAGAGGTCACCCAGGCTGAAAAGCAAAACCCAAATGAAAAGCATCTTCGGAGTGCTTATAACATGAGCGGCAAGGGGTCAGGCAGCGTCTTGTATGGCCTCATAAAAAATACATAACCAGACAGCCTAATAGTATTTCTTTGCATTCATTTTTGGATGCAGAATGGGGGCTGGGGGCTGGGGAGGAGGAAAGGTTGATGTGGGTAGCTATGATGGAAAAAAATCAAAGACAGCCAGACATTCCTGTTTAAAAAGAGGGTAGTTAGTTAATCTCCTTCTTTTGTGCAAATCTACTAAGCACAGCTCTCAGATGTGAGTGATTTATATGATCCTATAGATAGATGTACAGCAATCTAAAATGTGTCTGACCAGAATCCATGAAGACAGTGAAAAGTGTAGGTAGGTATATCTATATTCTGCCCTGTCTCTTTTGGCTGACCATGCTAACAGGAAGATGAGCTATGTTGGCTTTATTTCCAATGAATGTTATTTTTAGCTTAGTTAATATTCACTTAGATATAGATTTATAAATTACACTTATTTCTAAAAATGAGACAAATAATGAGTTGGAGATTCATGACTAGGGTTTGTGCTTTACAACACAGAGAATGTAGGGGGATATTCTGCTGGGGAGAATGGGCAGCTGGGCAAACGCAGAGACCAAGCATAATACAGAGGGACAACAAGTCAAGATAAACAGCTGTAAATTCCAGGGAGATGAGAAGAACCGCTAAATATGCTCCTTCCCCTCCCCCTCACTTCTCCCCAATATACCCAGACATGAGTGATCCTGCTGGGGGAGACACAGAGGCAAAGAGGTGACCCCAGCTAACCAGCCTGTTAGAACTAATAAGGTGTTCTCCTAAGCCACTCCATTGACATTAGGACAGCATGGTGATCACTTTCTTTGTTATTGCCCATCCTCAGCTTGAAATTTACAACTCCTTTGCATTATTAAAGAGGCAGCTCACATCCTCTACAGGGTAGGGAAGAGTTGGTGAAGATAAATAACTCCGCATTATTTTTATTTAAATGTTATGTTTGTACTCAGTAGTTCAGATATTTTTTTAAAAAATGATGATTTTACAACATAGCCACATGAAGAATCTGCCTTTAGTGACTCCTGCTGAGATAATAAAGAGGTGAGGACAAAACCCTAGCTTTTTATCTTTATATTCTCTCCCTCCACCCTTCTCACTACACGGTGGGGGTGGGGAGGGAAAGCATAAAAACATTGTCAAAAGGTATTTGTTTGGGAGAACAAGTGCAAAGTGATTGTGCATTCTTCATGATGGGAGCCACCCACAAATTTCATATATAATACTTACTCTATATGTGGTTGTCCCACTTGGAACTTCATGGCTCTTAATGAGAGTCAAGAAATGTAAACAATCAGGCTATGTACATAATATGTTTAAGGATGTCAGTTCATGTTCCCATCATCATTTTGTTTGTTGGAAGAGCATGGTATTAGTAAGTCATAAGGAGATATGGAAGACAGGTGTTATCAACTTCCATTCAGGACAACATGGCACAATGATTGCTTAGCTCATGGTAGACCTCAGAGTGTTTCTTAGGACTTTAGGCAAGTCTTCTAACAAATGGCTTCCTTCCAAGACCAGCTCACTTTTCCAATATCAAAAAACATTATTTTTCCAAATTATGATCATGATAACAATTAAACATAGAGTATTAAGCAATGTGATTGGATACAGGGTTTGGTTTATGAACTTCAAGCTTGAATGCTGGGAATTTTGGTCCTGAGAAATACATATTTTATTGACTAATGGTTTAAGGGTGGTCAGAATGTTTCTGCAAGTCTATCTGAGATGACAGTCATCCAGAATGTGCACAGAGTCCATGTGAATCCCATCTAGAATAAATGCAATGA
The DNA here is from genome assembly GCF_020740685.1 of Jaculus jaculus. Lineage (NCBI taxonomy): Eukaryota > Metazoa > Chordata > Mammalia > Rodentia > Dipodidae > Jaculus > Jaculus jaculus. The sequence goes on from NC_059102.1 coordinate 276,974,617, forward strand.
GCTGTGAGAAATGGAAGAAAGTAATGCCAGACAGAAAGTAATTGTATTAATCAATAGTTATTTTCCTTATGATTCTGAATATGGTTGAGAAATACCAACACCTAAACACAGACATGAGATATACTCTGTTGTATAGAGGCATAGTCAGGGTGAATTTCTAACTTCCCTGTGGTTTCCATCTTTTCATACTCAGCATTACCTAAACACTACAGATAACAAAATGGAATTCCTTAGGAATGCAAAACTGCCACTCCTAGTGGTAGCAACAGATTGATTTGTAATAGTCCCCCCTCCCCCCAAAAAATGACAACACAGTTTTGAGTTGTATGATAATATAATTTGACAAATTTAACAATGAAGAGGAAGGACTGCAAATCAATAAACATATGCTGAACAAACAGACAGTCAACATCAATCAACTGAGGAAACAAGGATGCTTTCATTATAATCTGTAGGGAAAGTTGTCATGACCAAAAGTAACATGGGAAATGGACACATACTTGAATGAATTCTGTTGAACTAACAAGCTGATATCACATACTATGACAGAGTCTGTTTCATCTTCATTCTAAGTTTATAGGAATGGTTTAAGGAAATTAATCTATATTGTATTAGGGAGAACTCTACACATACTTATTATGAGCCATGTTGGGGAGCCTTCTAAATTTTTTCATTATTTCATAGCTCATTCAACTTTTTTCCCCAATAAATAGTTTATTACTTAAGGTTTAATACTTTTTATCACAAAGTTATTTCTATACAGTAAATATTTGCTTTACTGGATTTAAATACAAATAGTTACAATTAGAATATTTGCATATCAAAAAGGCAGATGTGTTATGAATCAATGTCTTCAAGAGGCTGCTAGTAGAGACGAGAAGGGCTTCCATCTGCTGAGCAACAGCTTTAGAGCACAAATACGTCTTTGAGTCAATTGATTGGTCACCAGTTGAAAACCAGAACCATAAGATCATTATTTAATCATATGCATTCAAGCAGCAAAATAGTAACTGGTATAGACAAAACTGATAAATTGTGCCCTGACAGTGAGAGGCTCTGTGTCCTGGCCTCAGCTCAGACACTCAGCTACCGTGAGGATTTGAGTTTCATTTAACTCCTATTGGCTTTACTTTCCTCAGGCTCTCAATGAGTACATGACAGATGTTTATCAATAACATCAGTTTCAATTTATGTGTAAAATAAATAAATAATAATAAAAATCCCTTTTCTCTCTAAAGAATGAGTGAATGGAGCCCGAGGTCAGTACAGATAAGATGGCATGTTCTGATCCCATATCTTCAGCCACTAATGATCTTTAACTATCATTCTGTGTTCAGTTACGTTGGCTTGATCACATGATATGTGACATGATAATGTAATTGCCACAGATGTTTGATTAACCAAAAGCCAGACGTTGGGTGAGTAATAGAATAGGGCTTCATGAGAAGAAAACAGTGAAAGTTGCACTAAATTGTTTCAGTAGGTTCATAGGACACATTCATCTGATGAACAGTCACAGCAACAAGAAAAGGAAACATGTACACATGTATACAGAAAAGCAGTTATACTACATGTGGTTTTCACTGGGAATTTTTAGCCAATATGATTTCTCCAGAGAAGGGAAATCCCAAACCTCTGATCTCATCACTTAAAGCACAAGTACAAAAATTATGAAAGCAAATTAATACACCATAAAATCTAAAATTTTCAAATATCACATGAGAACAATTTTTCTTCCTCTTTTATGCTAATCCACATTTGAATTCCAAAACAATATTGTTAAAATAATGTCACTTTTTTCAATTTATTTTCTGACAATTCACACTTTTTCCTTTCATGATTTCTTTTATGTGGATTTTTAAAGTGTTTATCATTCATCAAATGAAGAAAGGCAAAATGTATTTTTATATACTATCATTAATGACTATGTTAAAATAAAATGTATAATGCAATCCTTAATAATGTACTAATCTAAGATTAAAGTTTTTACTTAAAATTACCTCTTCATAATATATCATACAAAAATGATGAGCTGATTTAAAAAATTCCTAAGAGGGTTGACAAGATTATAAATTACTATGAAAATGATCCATGGGTCAAAAAAAGGTTGGGGAATGCTGATCTCATAAGTCTTTTTCGGCTCTAAAGTTCTCTATTTTAAATGAGACACCTCTGACTTTTCTAAATTAGTGGAAAGCAAGCTGACAGAGACTGCCAAGTTCCCCATCCCTCCTACTAGAGTCTTCCAATTCACCTGAATTCAGCAAAGCATGCCTAAAACCTTAAACACATGAAACCCTCGGCACGTGAAAAATAGATGAATGCATTCAGAATGTGAACTTGCCCACTATGTATCACCTTTCCTCATTATCTATTGGCTGTGTGGTTTATTTTCCTTATTCCAAGTGCCATTTAAGCTTAAAAATTTGTAAGATATGAGATACAGCTGTACTGTGGTCAAGGACTAAAAATTGAAAATGTACCTAGATTCCTAACCAAAATTTTCAGCTACATTATTCAAATCATCAAGAATATCCTTGGGGGGGGTGGCTGGAGAGATGGCGTAGCGGCTAAGTGCTTGCCTGTGAAGCCTAAGGACCCCAGTTCGAGGCTCGGTTCCCCAGGTCCCACGTTAGCCACAAGGGGGCACACGTGTCTGGAGTTCATTTGCAGAGGCTGGAAGCCCTGGCGCTCCCATTCTCTCTCTCTCCCTCTATCTGTCTTTCTCTCTGTGTCTGTCGCTCTCAAATAAATAAATAGAAAATTTAAAAAAAAAAAAGAATATCCTTGGGGTTTTTAATTAGTTATCTACACAGTGTATATACAGTCATGTACCATGGTTAGCCTCCTCCCTGTCCTACCCTCTCCTCAGGGACCCTCCCCAATGAAGAATGTGGGTCATGGGGTTAGCCATCAGTTATGGATAAGAGGCAATGTCTATGTGCATAATGACCCAACATGTGGCTCTAACAATCTTTCCACTGACTCTTCCACAGATTTCACTGAGCCATGTTGGGTTCATTTTAGGTCTACTTCAGTGATGAGGTCTTGGAAGCCTCTGTGTTTCTGGATCTCTGGTTTGGTAGGAGTTGACTGTTCTCAGTGTCTATCTCCTTCACTCTTGTGCTGGTACCAGGTTCACCAAGAAAGCAGTGCTCTTGCTCATTTCCCCAGTTACACTTGTTTCAGCTGGGGCCCTGGTGAGGTGCAATGAGCTGATTCTCTCTTTCCAGATCTGTGTCCATCTGAAAAAGAGAAGCAAGTTCTCCAGTGGAAAGAGAAGTCAGCATCAGATAAATGGGATAACCATTATTATTTTGAGAGCATTTAATAGGTGTAGGCCCTCTTATAGTCCATGATTGATGGGAGCTTGATAATGGAGAGCAGGCTCATTTTTTGGATATGGTTCTGACTTATTTCCCAGCTCCAGATATCAGTTCCATTTCACTGAGTGGATCAGTTAGCCAAATCAAGAGCAGTTGGTTACACACCATGGCTGTGTGCCACTATTGCACTTGTGTGAGCATCACGTCAGGTTGTTTGCTGCTGAGTAGCTTAGACCACAGGTTGCTTGGACAGATGTTGGTCATTTTCCCCCAGTCACTCATGTAGCACCTTCTGGCACTAGACAAGCCAACTGTCTGGACACTGACTCTCTTCCAGATTCCAGCCAGGTTGCTCCATGTTACATTTCACAATATTAATTGTACCTAGCCAGGAGCATGGAAGGTCCTTCCATCTCCTCATTTCCTCATAAATTTATTTCTTGATGTTTTATAATTTCACTATATAGGTCTTTGACAGCCTTGGTTAGTGTTATATCAAGATATTTTATTTATTTATTTATTGGCTATTGAAAATAGGACAGCCTCACTGATTTCTTTCTCTGTATATTTGTCTTTTACATATAGGAAGGCTATTGACTTTTGTGTGCTGACTTTGTATCCTGCCACCTTGCTGAAGGAATTTATCAGCTTTAGAAGTTTTAAGGTAGATTTTCAGATCACTTATATATAGGACCATATCACCTGCAAATAAGGCAAGTTTTACTACTCCCTTTCCAGTTTATATCCCTTTTATATCTTTCTTCTGCCTTATTACTTGGGCCAGGACTTCTAGTATTATGTTGAAGGCAGTAGGGAGAGTAAGCACCCCTGTTTTGTTCCCAATCTTGATGAGAACTCCTTGAGTCTTTCCCCATTAAGTATTATTTGGGCTTTAGATACTTTGTATATAGCCTTCATTATGTTGAGATATAAATCCTCCATGCTATTCTCTCCAGCGTTTTGATTATGAAGTGATGTGCATTTTGTCAAAGGTCTTCTCTTCATCCATTAAAATAATCATGTGGTTCTTGTGTTTAAGATTATTTATGTGGCATGTTATATTAATCAATTTCTATATGTTGAACTATCTCTGTATCTCTGGGAAAAAAAAACTACTTGATTGAGGTGATAATGCTTCTGATGTGCTGTTGAATTCAGTTTGTGAGGATTTTGTTTAGGATTTTTGCATCTTACCTCATTAGGTATGTAGGTCTATAGTTTTCTTTTCTTGGTTGATTCTCTGTCTGGTTTTGTTATTAGGGTGATGTTAGCATAATAGATTGAGTTGGGGAGATTTCCTGTTCTCCCATTATGATTCTTCAATCAAGGTTAGGTAGAATTCAGCTGACTATCCATTTGGTCCTGGACTTTTCCTTTGGGGGAGTTTTTTTTATTGTATTTTCAATCTTGATGGGTGAACTAGGGTTTTTTTAGGATATTTATCTGCTCTGAATATACTTTTGATAGGTAGTGTGTATAGGAATTCATCCATTTCTTCCAGGTTATCCAATATTTGGAGTAGAGGTTTTGGAAGTATGTCCTAATGATTTTTCAAATTTCATTGATGTCTGTTCTGACCTATCCCACTTCATTTCTAATTTTGCTAATTTGAGGCTCCTCTTTTCTTCATCTGGTCAAATAAGCCAGGGTTTTATCAATATTATTTATTTTTTCAAAGAACCAGCTCTTTGTTTCATCTATTTTTTTGTCTCTTTTTAGTTATTTATTTGAGAGTGACAGAGAAAGAGAGAGAGAGAGAGAGAGAGAGAGAGAGAGAGAGAGAGAGAGAGAGAGGGAGGGAGGGAGGGAGATTAGCAGATAAAGAAAGAGAGAATGGGCACTCCAGGGCTTCCAGCCACTGCAAACAAACTCCAGAGGCATGTGCCCCCTTGTGTTTCTGGCTAATGTGGGTCTTGGGAAATCGAGCCTCAAACTGGGGCCCTTAGGCTTCACAGGCAAGCACTTAACAACTAAGCAATCTCTCCAGCCCATCATCTATTTTCTTAATTGTTTTCTTACTTTATAATTCATTAATTTCTGCTCTGATCTTAATTATTTCTTTCTAAAGAAATAATTGGTAGGTCATAGCGTTGAATTGTTTTTATTTTTCCAACAACTTTGAGTGGATGGTTAAGTTATTAATTTTTGATCTCTGTCTTTGATATGAAGGAATTTAGTGCTATGAATTTCCCTTTAGAACAGCCTTTATTATGCCCAATGAGTTTTGGTATGTTGTGTTTTCATTATTAATCAGTTCCAGAAATTGTACAATTTTCTTTTTTATTTCTTCCATGGCCCATTCATTATTTGGTCGTGTGTTTTTCAGATTCCTATAGTTGTTGTGATTTCTATTGTTTTTCTTAGTGCTAATTTTTATGTCTAACATATTGTGGTCAGATATGATGTAGGAAGTTATACAACATTTCCTGAATTTATGGAGGCACGCTGTATGTTCTACTTTGGAGAAGGTTCTATGGGCTGCTAAGAATTTGTGTTCCGTAGAGTTGGTATGGAATGTTCTATAGATGTGTTAGGCCTAATTGATCTATGGTGGAGTTTTTTTGGTAATTTTTTTAATGAGAAAGAAACAGAGAGGATTGGCATGCCAGGGCCTCCAGCCACTGCAACAGAACTCCAGATATGTGCATCACCTTGTGCACATGTATGACCTTGCACACTTATGTCACCTTATGCATCTTGCTTACATGGGATCTGGAGAGTCAAACATGGGTAATTAGGCATTGCAAGCAAGCACCTTAACCACTAAGACATCGCTCCAGCCTGATCTATGGTGTTTTTAAGCTCTATTATTTCCCTGTTAATTTTCTGCTTGGATGATCTGTCCATTGATGATAGTGGGATATTGATAAATTTATTTGATAGAGAGAGGGAGACAAAGACACCAAGAGTTGGAGAGAGTATAGGCATGCCAGGACTCCTACCACTTCAAATAAACTCCACCATACCTATAGCTACACCACGTTGTGCATATGGCTTTCCATGAAGCTTTACAAGCAAGCACCTCTAACTGCTGATCTCTAACTGCTGAACCTGCTCTTCAGGTTTCATGATATTTCTGATGGCTCCTTCAAATAACATTATCTTTTAAAGTGCACACAACCAGGTATGATGGCTCAAGCCTATGATCTCAGCACTCAGGAGTCATGAGCAGAGTGGTATATATGGTACTTTCAGGCCAGCCAGGACTCCATAATGTGGTCCTGTCTCAAAAAACCAAACTCACACACAGAGACATATACCACACACCATTCTGAAAACAAATCAATGCCATGCAGTAAATGTTTATTTCTACAATTTGGGTGCTTATGAAAAGCTTAGGAAACAAATGAAAAGTAACAATAAAATAAGCAAATATATTACCACCTGATAGATTTGGATAGGGCTCAACCATGGATATTCTTCAGCTGAAATAAAGGATTTGTAATGCTATCTTAATTAAAAAATGCAGATCACTACTTTGTAGCAAAGATGTCGATGCCTTTTGAAAAATTGATTTTATTTATGATTAATACAGTGAATTTGAAATATCCCCTATAACCTCTTGTGTTCATGATTAAGCTTCATTATCAAGTCCCAGCTTATGGAACCATTAGGAAGTGCAGCCTTGCCATAGAAGGAGTGTCACCGGTGGTGAGGCCTTAAGGTTTGTTAGTCCAACTCTTCCGGGTGTGCACTCATGCTGCTACCTCCCAGCTGACTTGACAAGATGTGATGAGCACCTTTGCTCTTCCCTGCTTTCCCTGCCTTGGTGAAATATCCCCTGGAGACTATCAGCAGAAATAAACCCTTTCCTGTCATCAGCTGTTTTTGGTCAACAAGAGGGTAACTACAACATCTGCAGAACACATTCAGCCACTCACAGTGGACGTTCTCGCCATGTCTGTTCTCCTTATCCCTGCCACACACTGCATCCCAAAAGCTTACCCACATGCTATATTGAAGATATACAAAAGACCAAATTCCAGACATGAAGTCATCATGCCGCATTTATCATGATCTTCATGTAGAATTCTTTACACTATAAAGACAAAATTCATTTTTGGCAGTGATAATTACCATGTGAAAGCTATTTTCATAAGAATAAGATATAGATTCTTAAGTTACTTAAAAATTGGGCTTTTGATTTGACATCATGAATATGACAGAGGAATAGAATAGAGTATTCCTTTAACACTTAAGCTTCTAATGAGGAAAAAAAGTCAAAGACCAACTATATCATGTAGGCACTTGCTAAATGACTTCATAAGCATTGTAGGAACTTGAGTTTTGTGGCAGGTAGCATGGAAAAAAGTACTGGGAAAATTGCATCATTTATGGCATACACTAATATCATAAAACAGCCTAACTCCAAGCTAACTTTACCCTAACAGTTCCATTGTAATTTCCTATTCCAAGTTAACACTGGAACTCTGATGTTTATACCTAAGAACTTTCACAATTTGTTTTCAATAAACAGATATGATAAAACCAAAGAAGTTTTTGTTAAAGCAAGCTTTTTAATTTCTCGAGACTATATTTTGCATTGTACTATTATATTGATTGGCTCATCAAAATGAACTTGGATCAGTAATTTGAAAAAGTAACCAAGATAATGAAAATTCTTAAAATAATAATCCCATCAAACTCAAAATCCAAAGAATCAACTTAATAAGTAAAATATCAAATATGGGAATATAGTCTCTTTGACAAAATCCACCACTAGTGCCTTGGTTTCAACAAAACATCACATAAGACATTAAATTAATGCCATTAATTTAAACTTTAATGATTTTATAGAAGTTTATGGAGATATCTGTAAATCTAGTTCAGCTTTATAGCTAGATAAAAGCAATATGCATAGGAAATTAATACCTAATTTAGTATTTTCTCAATTATAAATAATATGCTATGTAAAATTGCTAAAAGTGATTTCTGTCAGTTCCAAAATTCCAAGATCATTTCTATTTTGGAAGCCAGTATTTTAATAAGAACCAGATGGGGACTGGGAGATGACTCAAGGTTAAGAGTACTTACTGCTTAAGCATGAAGGACTGGGCCTGGGAGACCACTGGAGTTTGATTGCCCCAGAGCCCATCCCATCTCACTGAAGTACACAGCTGAGCCATACAGGAGGGCACCCAAAGTTGTCCACACATGCATCTGCTCATACATGTATAAACACTACACATAACACCACACCACACACACACACATACACACACACAGAAAGAGAAAGAGAGAGAGAGAGAGATGGGTTCCTTAGAAGAGGTGAGGACATGCAGCTCTATTCTTCCAAAGAAGGCTTAGGCTGCCTAGAGAGGAGTGGAATGGAAGGACAGCCAGTTGGAGCCATGGAGGCTGCCTCATTAAAAGCCACTTTGGCACTGATTCTTCAGCTGCCCTGAAACAGGTTTGACAAATAAATTCTCCCGATTGAATCCCCTGGCCCAAAGTATCCCTGTGCTCAGTTTTTGTTGCCAACCATCCTTCCTAAATATTTTGAAACCTACTCATCTACCTCTTATTTTAATTATATCTATTATAATGAGGATTGTATGAAAACAAGATGAAATTAGGAAATATTCTGTAAAATGAGATAAACTCAGTTCAGTACAATTCAACTCTAAGTATGCAAGCACATACTAGATCTAAGGCACTGAGTAAGCACAGAGGACAGGGAAGTGAGTTACATTATAGTCTCCACACCAGAATGTTACTGAGGATTTCCAGTGACCATTATGATAGTTCAAGTCATCAAAAGGAAAATGCAGAGTGTTTTTTTTTAAATATACTGTTGCTCCTCTAAAAGCAACACGATATTGTTTTTCTAATCTTAATCACAACAGTAATAACAGCAACTGTTACATAACTACTAAGAAAGTGGCATGCATTATCTCATTTAATCCTCACAACAATTTCATGCATCCAATACAAATTTCATCTCTATTTTAAAATGGGCAAAATACATGAAGAATAGATTACCAGATGACAAATGAGCTACCACATTTTACATAAAAATAACAGAATATCAGTAATTAGCAATAAACATAATTATTAAGCAGTGAAAATCAGATTGATTTTTCCATGACACATTAGCATGTATTTTACTGAGGTTTATAGGGCCTGACAGGACACAGGTTTTTTCCTGTGTATTTTGTTCCTATTTCTTTAACTCAAGAGGCTATACAGGCTTGAGGAGAAGGCTTCAAACCAATTCTTCACATCACATTTGGTTGTCTCTGGGCTCTGAGTGAAAATCACTGAATTATTTTAAGTATTGTAGAAAGTAAATCAAAATGAGTTTTTAGAAGTTTGAATTTGGATGCTTTCTTTAGTAGCATAAGACAGTGTGGCCTCAACATCCCCATTTTTAAATGGCCAGCTCATTAACTAGCTTTCTGTATCACTGACAGGCACTTAAGATCATCTTCTTCAACAGAATTCTGAAGCAGAAGGAGTTCTTGACAGCTTACGTTCATTGACTAGGAAGTTGGCAAAAATCTCAACCATTAGTTTTATAATCAACACAGGGGAGTTTTTTGTTATGCTTAGGTCATTACACCCCCTTGGGTTCATTAATACTTGTACTGTACTCAAACTTGTACAAGTCTGTTGATATTAAGAAAACAATACAAGGCTGAATGATACCCTCCACATAGGGAAGTGCCCCCTCCTCATCTCCTTCTCTCATACCCTATATGACATCTATTATAAACCTAAAATACTTACAAATGACTAATAATCATAAGATAAACATGACAAAATGCACATTAATTTTTTTTATTTTCATTTATTTATTAAAGAGAGAGATAAAGAGATGAGAGAGAAAGCTTGCCAGAGCCTCTAGGCACTGCAAACAAAACTCCAGACACATGCACCAGCATGTGCATCTGGCTTACATGGCTTCTGGGGAATCAAACCTGGGTTCTTAGGCTTCACAGGCAAGTGCCTCAACTGCTAAGCCATCTCCCTATTACAAAATGTAATTTTTAAAAGTGTCCGTAAGCAACCTAGCAGTCAACACCTGTAACTGAGAACACTTGAATACCTTCATCAATTTTCAATTCATTAAAGTAGATTATTCTTAGAAAAGTTTACTTTAAAAAGAAAAAAAAAAAAACCTCTCTCGTATTTTGGCATAGCCACATTTAAACCCAGATAAGTGAAAAGCTGCCATTATGATTTCAGACCTTGCCGAATAAGTAGTTCATTTTAACCATTTATACGTTAGCTTGATTTTAATGACTTAATTGTTATTTATAGTTAGACAAAAGCCTTCATGTTATGCACCATATTAATTTCCTATCGTTTTATTTCTTAGTGGACAAGAACTAGGATTCAATGGGAGTAGGGCAGAGGCTTAATTTTCTACAAAGTTATAACTGTTTTGATTTTTTCCATTCCCCACCTTTCCCTTTAAGATCTCTTCTTCCCCATAAGTTTTAGTTTCATGTCTTATATCAACATACATACACTTTAAAAAGAGAAGGTAATTAAAATACATGCATATGAAGGTAAAAAGGGAACTCTTGGAAAAAAAGAAAGGATATCGGCTACTTTAGATGCTCTTTAAAATATATTTTTAAAATACCTTCAAGGGCTGGAGAGATGGCTTAGCGGTAAAGGTGCATGACTGCGAACACTAAGGTCCTAGATTTGATTCTCCAGGTCCCACATAAGCCAGTACACATGGAGGCACAGGCACTTGGAGTTCATCTGCAGTGGCTGGAGGCCCTGGTGGAACCATTCTCTCTCTCTCTCTCTCTCTCTCTCTCTCTCTCTCTCTCTCTCTCTCTCTCTCTGTCTCAAATAAATAAATAAATAAACAAATAAATACCTTTAAGACATTAAAGGTAAATTAGAGGGTGGGGAACTATACCTGATGAGAAGTTGTATAGTACACACTTAATTTTGCTATCCTGTTATTTAGGTAACTGCTTTGGTAGATGTTATAAATTCTGTCAAAATGACATACCTAATTCAGGTATAGATCCATTATCACTTTTCATAGTCATTGTCCAAAATTGCAACAGAAAAACTGGCAAACATTACTTTGGGAAACAAGCAAGGACTGACATCTTCACATCTGAAACATTGTCACATAGAGATCTCAGCCTGACTGAATCTATGTTCAAGAGAGAGAGAACTGGGCCAAGGGCTGGGACTCAGTGGTAGAGTGTTCATCGAGCCTGGGCAACAACCTGGGCTCCATACCCAGCACTGAAAAATTTTAACGTGCCCAATAATTTCTGCCCCTGCTCCACCCCTCTAGGAGCTAGCATCTCAGGACAGGTTTATAAAAGTATTAGCCTCAAATCGTTAAACCTGAGAAACTGCATGTGTGGATTATTCATACAAATAAGCCTCCAGAGGCCCAGGGTTACAGTGGAAACACTGATTCTGGCGTGAAAAGTTAATTCACTGCCACACTGCTCTCCTGTCATGTAGGTTGCTTGGTCCTCCTAACATTTGACTGAGTTCCACTGACTGAAGTTGGTTAATTCGGAGGTGTATCATGAGATGGACACTTCAGAGCTTCTCATCTTCATCGCTGTCAACAGAGTCCCTTCAAAATGTGACACACAATTAAATAACACAAAAGCCCAGCTATGTGCCAACCAGATGTTTGCTTCTGACACAGAAAGATCTTATTAAAAAAAAAAAAAAAAAAACTTGGAAACCAAGTCAGTGCTTCACTTTCTTAGATTGTACTTTGTGAATCAAGTCACTTATTAAATATTAAACATTTTTGGTAAGACATCAATATTCTTTTACATCACAACTTCCATGCCTGCAAAATGTCACCACCACATCACTCTCCTTCTCTTTCCTTGCACTATGGTATTGACAAAAGAAAACTGGGACCATTATATTTTTGGTACTCAGTGCACTAAACGCTACCAAATTATGTAACCCATTCTAAAACCTGTTTCCTCTATGCACCACCATCCTCTTGTCATGACCCCTCGAGCGGCCAAGACATGAGGAAGACAGATGGGTGGAGAATAGCACAGCAGCATGGGAAAGGGCTTCCAAGGCCAGGAACAATTATAAGAAGAAAGCTAGGGTAGAAATTAAAATTAAATTTCCAGATGCAAACAGAGCTAAGCATTAAAGGAAGGTGAAAAATAGAGGAAGAATGGAAAATACAGAGGATAAAGATATGGAAGGAAGTTGAAGTCCAATAGATACAAATTAAAAGGTTCAAAACTGGAATTTAGCATGTAGGCTACTCAAGCCTGGGTTCTCTAGAGAAGGCATCTTGACCTGGGAAGATACATTTTATCTGGAGGACCACTGACTTTCAGAGTGCAAGAGTCCTCTGAACTACTCTGCAAAACTTGAGATGTTCCATCAGACTTCCATCAGACTATAAAAAGAATCCATGACACAAAGTATGTTAAGAACCTCTGCTTGGTGCTGGAGGGATGGCTTAGCAGTTGAGGCATTTGCCTACAAAGCCGAAGGACCCAGGTTCAATTCTCTAGGACCCACATTAGCCAGCTGCACAAGGGGGCACACTCTTTTGGAGTTCATTTGCAGCGGCTAAAGACCCTGGTATGCCCATTCTCTCTCCCCCCACCTCCCTCCCTCTCTCTCTCTCTCTCTCTCTCTGTCTGTCTTTCTCTGTCAAATAAATAAATAAGAATTAAAATATTAAAAAATGAACCTCTGCTCTAGAGTCTCATCCACCATCTGTTCACCTGTTGGCCAAGACAGGCAAAAACACAGTGACATTAGGCAGTGGACTCCCTGAAACTTTCCTTGTGGATTACAGAAACTCTTTGAAATCACAGGTCACCAATCACACAGGAGGACATCTCAGTCACATTCATTTGGGTTGAAACTTGCCCTTATCTCCCCACTCATGGTAACCACAGTATACACACTGATACATCTGGGGGCATTTTGATAAGGTACACTCTCTGCATATCTTATAGTAAAGGGAAAACCACCTGAATCACAATACAAAGGAAGGGAAGTTAATCGCAGGAAAGATAATAATAGGAATGAATTTCATACTTAATGAGCAAGTTAATGACTGAAAACACTAGACATGAGTTCTATTTTATGTACAGCTGCAGAACATTTCAAATACTTTTCTCTAACAGCTACTCAAGGAGAATAGGGTTAGGTAGTGAGTACATACCACTCTTTCTAAGTGAAAGCACTATTTCTGTGATTGACTGACATTCCATCATGTGCCTCTGGAAGAACAGCCACACACCTCAGAACAACATTTCACTCAGGAACAGACCATGTGTACACCATATAATACCATGATGTTATATTTCCTAGTGACACCATACCTTCTTAGTCTGTGTTACCCTATGATGTCTGCAGAATGATGAAATTGTCTAACAATGCACTTCTTAGAAAGGTTCCATCTGCCTCAATATGTAATGCAGGACTATTTTCATACGAACCCAGGTAATAGAAAACATGATACTTGATCATTTATGTTGCAGATGCCGTTACTTTTGTGTTTGCCCTGACCATAGGCTGAATTGTCCTTGGTAAACCTACCAACTAAACAAATATTCATTATCAATAATTAATACCCCCTCTGTCTCTCTCTCACACACACACTCATACACACATGACAGACATGCAAAGAAGTGGAAAACCTATTCAAAGGTTTTAAAACCCAGATGTAGATAATGAAAATGGTTTATTTCTACCAATCCAAATTCGTTATAGTCTTCTGTTTCATCATGAACTCTGCAATGATCCTTCCTTTATTTTGTGCTATCGAGAGCACTGAAACACTCCTTAGGAGTTCATGTGTTCTTTCACACCCCTCTTCCAAAGAAACCCCACTGAACAGTGGGGTAGGTACATGTCAACAGTACAGATTCATCTCCTCACTCTTTTGTATGCCAAACTAAACTAGTTTTCAATATCACTGGGGCCCTCTCCAAAGAGTACGGATATATTAAATGCCTAGACCTTTCACAATGTTTAAACAAGAGATTAAGCCTTGTATTTCACACTCTCGCCAATCTGAAATATTCATGTGAAGAGAGAATAAGGATAAGAGGAGCACAAGTTGTCATCAGGAAAGATGATGGCATCACAAAAACTCTGCTAACCTACAAGTGATTCTGGCCAGGATGTACCAGCCAAGAAGACTGAAGCTTCACCAATGTAAAAATATAAATAGAAACCAGCTGAGTTCCGGCCAGTGAAAAAACTCTAAGTTATGCATAAAAACACGTTTGTTTGGTCTCCTAAAATCATTCAACTCTGATTTTTTTTTTTACATTCAAGCTTTACTTGACAAGAAACTCCACTCAGCCAAATTTTAGACAGAGTTGGCTCAACTCAAAATAGGAAGAGTAGGTATGAATCACACAAGATCCAATCACTGAGCAAAGATTCTGTGATGTGCTGTTGCTGAATTCTGATAGTGAGATGCTACACTTATCTTCATACTTTTCCTTGTCATTTCTATACCATACTAGAGCTTTGTGTGAGAATCCAGTTAGCAGCTAAGACATGGTAGCTTTTTAAAAGGTTTGGCAGCTGGAGAGATGGCTTAGCAATTAAGATGCTTACCTACAAAGCCAAAGTACCCAGGTTTGATTCCCCAGGACCCATGTAAGCCAGATGCACAAGGTGGAGCATGCTTTTGGAGTTTGTTTGCACTGGCAAGAGGCTTTGGTATGCCCATTCTCTATGTATATCTCTCTCACACACACAAATATATAAATTTTTAAAAGGTTTTGGATTTTTTAACCTTGCTGATTTTGTTTTGTTGTTGTTGTTGTTGTTTTTGGTTTTTCGAGGTAGGGTCTCACTCTAGCCCAGACTGACCTGGATTTTACTATGTAGTCTCAGGATGACCCCGAGCTCACAGTGATCCTCCTACCTCTGCCTCCTGAGTGCTGGGATTAAAGGCATGTGCTACCATGCCCGGCTAATTTTTTTTAATATATATAGCCAACGTTACATTCCTCAGAGGTTTTATTATTTTGTTTCAAAATATATCTCATATGAGCTTGGATATTACTTTCAGTTTCATTATCCACAAGATCTACTTGCTAATTTGTTCATAAAACTACATGAGCAGCCTGAGAAATTGTTCATATTACTTCAACACATGCATTTTTATTCACTAGCAGGATTCCAAAATATTTTTTCACATTTAATGCTGGAACCTTCAATAGTTACTTCCAATCCTTATTTCTCAGTAGTTTCCAGTTTTCTAGTATTGAAAAAGAAATCATTTTACTTTTCTTCTTTAAGAATTCAAGTGGGGGCAGGAGAGATGGCTTAGCAGTTAAGGTGTCTACCTGACAAACATAAGGACCCAGGTTCAATTCCTCAGTACCCATATAAGCCAGATGCACATGGTAGCACATGCATCTGGAGTTTGTTAACAGTAGTTAGAAGCCCTGGCATGCCCATTCTCTCTCTCTCCCTCTCCCTCTCTCTCTCCCTCTCTGTCTAATAAATAAATAAAATTTTAAAAAGAATTCTAATGGAAATATTTCAATGATTTTAAATCATCTCACAGATGAAGAGTAATATTTAATGTCACAAGTGTAGCTATCTAAGGAATCTTAAGAAGATGCTCCCATGTTGTTAGTAGGAAGGAAGTGGGGCTTCATTCTGCTCTGCCTTCCTTTCTTTTCTCTTTCTGGAGCTATGTAGAGTAACTTCAGTTAACCACACGCACAAGAGCACATGCTGAGTAAGCCACTTAGAGTGAACAAACCCTTTCACAAACCTTTCTTTTGGATAGACAATGGACCAAATGAACAGTGGAAACAACCCTAGAAATTCCTAAGCTGTTTTTCATGCATTGACATAGGAATAAGGAGATGGGGTAGGGGAGATGGTTCAGTGATTAAGAGTGCTTTACACATAAGCATGAGGGCCTAAGAGGGCCTGACTTGCCCTGAGTTCAATTCCTTAGCACCCATTTAAATAGTTGGGCATGTCCACACATGCCTATAATTCCAGTCCTGTGGGCAGCAGATACTAGAGAATTGCTGGAGCATGCTAGTCAGCTAATCTGACTGAAAATGGCAGCTCCACGTTCAGTAAGAGATTCCCTCTCAAGGAAATAAGCAAGTCAACAATGGAGGAAAGACATCCACCTTTGTCCTCTGGCCTTCACTCCATGCACATAAGCATATACATCTACACAGACACACACACACACACACACACACACACACACACACACACCCCACATAATACCCTGCCACACATATAAACACACATGCCAAGTAAAGAAAAGGAAAAGAAATGAAGGAATAAAAGGAAAGAAAGAATGAGAAGGGCATGAACTAGAGAAAGAGAAGGGATCAGACAACATGGCAGAAGTCAGAAGCCAAAAGAGAAAGTCAACCAGAAACTTCTATTGTTAATTAATCAAAGACTTTACATACGTAAGATTTGCCATTGGGTTATTTACATCACTTCAGACTTTTAAAAAGAAAAGAAAAATAGTTGCTCCGACATGTCTTTTTTTAAGTGGCTTGGAGGCAAATGAAAGCAAATGCTGACTTTCATACCTATGATGTTATGAAATGCAAAGGTTTACAAAAAAAAAAAAAAAACAGAAGCTGGGTAGAATGTAGTAAGTATGGGGACCAAGAAATCACTGGAAGCCAAGCCTTAAGATGTGAACTATACTTCTAGTGAGGGCTCAAGATTTCCTACAGGACAATGGTTAAACCATTCTTCAACAGGAAAATCCAACATGGACAGTTGACATCTCCGTGGGTCTAGCCATCTCACCCAACTTTTCTTTCCTTTTTTCTTTTCTTTTGTGAGAGAGAGAGAATGGGTGTGCCAGGACCTTCAGCCTGCTGTGAGCAAACACTTGCCTACAAAGCCTAAGAACTCATGTTCAAATCTGTAAGTCCTACATAGCCAGTCACATAGTGACACAAGCATGCAATGTCACCTAACTTTTCTACTAGGCTTGACCAAATCATCAATATCTTCACTATGTTAGCCCTAACTTCCAGAATTTCAGAAGCTCAACTCTCAAGGATGTAATTGCCTCCTGTTACACACACACAGATGTCTCCCTTTTTCCAGATTTTTAGTTCTGCATTTCCTGTTTGACACTGTGGAAGAGTGAGGGAATCTGATTGTTTTTCACTTCAGAAATGGAGTCATTTATGAGGATGTCCTTAAAGGAGAAAAGTCCCTGGCACCAGGACCAATGTGGCTCCAAGAGGAGACCTCCAAGTTACAAAAAGAATGCATGCAGAGAACAACAGTGATGTCTAAGGATCTGCTGGATACCCCAGTTACACACCACACCTGCCAGAGCATGGCAAATCCCAGTATTTCTTTTTGCTCAATCTCTAGAAAGAATTAGACTGGTTTGTGCTTTCTGTCCCGTGTAGTACCTAGGATTTTTCACTTATAATAATATGGAGTTAAATATTCATTGTGTGTGTAAAATTGGCTCTCCAACAAATTTCACTGCTTTTAAAATAAAAAGATTTGCAGGGTAAGAAAGAAATTAATATATGCATAAAATAAAACAAGCCAAACAGGGAGAAGTGATAGAAGAAAGAAACCAAGTGATAACCACTGAACAATGATGCACATTCCCCAGCCCCATGAGATAAGAGTATGATGGGTTTGAATTGTGCTATGACTCCTCTCTGGGAAAAGCACAGAAGAGAGACACAGATGTGTGCTTGGGTTTCTTTGCAAGCAGTGCTCCTGGAAGCTCATAGTGTCAAACAGTCAGAAGTAGCAAATCCCAAGTCGTGGAAGAATAGTCCACTGTGCGGGCCACAGGTGCAAGAGTCCTAGGTGTCAAGGAGGCTCTGTAAAAAGTGCCAGGCTGTTCTTCAGCTGCTGGACAGTCTGTTCTAAAAAGCAGGACAGCACCTCGAACTTGAGCACAGCAAGATAACCAGTTTTGTCCTTAGATGGACAGCTCACAGGAAGCTGGCAAGGGAAAAGAGCACACATTTGAATGAATACAGAGAAAAGGTAACTAACGGGTGTTTGGTAAAGAGGCAGTTCCTTGATTCCTAGAGAGCAACTCTGGAGTTCCACCTAGGGCTTTCTTGCATGTATTTATTTAATTCATTTGTTCACTATCTCTGGGTGTATCCACCTATCTGCCTGAAGTCTACAAAAGCATTCTAAAAGACTATCAAAATTCTAATTCTGCTTCTTCATCTTCATGGCTTACAGCAAATGTGATGGTGAGCCTCAGAACCATACACACAGCCTTGCAGATGCTCCACAAGCTTAAGGACCTGAGTTCAGATCCCCAGCACCCATGTAAAAATACCAAGTTTGGCAACACATGCCTATAATCCCAGTTCTGGGGAGGCAGAGACAATAGGATCCCTGGGATTTCTGGAAAGCCAATCTAGCCTGCTCAGTGAGTTCCAACTTG
Organism: Jaculus jaculus; assembly: GCF_020740685.1. Lineage (NCBI taxonomy): Eukaryota > Metazoa > Chordata > Mammalia > Rodentia > Dipodidae > Jaculus > Jaculus jaculus. The sequence goes on from NC_059102.1 coordinate 276,993,331, forward strand.
ACACTGTGGCAGAAAGACAGAAAGAGAAAGAAAGAAAGAAAGAAAGAAAGAAAGAAAGAAAGAAAGAAAGAAAGGAAGGAAGGAAGGAAGGAAGGAAGGAAGGAAGGAAGGAAGGAAGGAAGGAAGGAAGGAAGGAAGGAAGGAAGGGAGAAAGGGGAGGGAAAGGAAAAGAAAAGAAAAAGAAAAGGGGCTGGAGAGATGGCTTAGCGGTTAAGCGCTGGCCTGTGAAGCCTAAGGACCTGGGTTCAAGGCTCGATTCCCCAGGACCCACGTTAGCCAGATGCACAAGGAGGCGCACATGTCTAGAGTTCATTAGCAGTGGCCAGAAGCCCTGGTGCACCCATATTCTCTCTCTCCCTCTCTCTCTCCCTCTCTATCTCCCCCCTTCCCCCCATCACACTCAAATAAATAAATAAATAAAAATGAACAAAAACATTTAAAAGAAAAAGAAAAGGAAAAGGAGAAAAGCGACTGGTGAAGACAGTGGACATTGGCTGTTGGCTTCTGCACACATGTACACATATGCACACACACAAGGACTCTCACATAGGAACTCACCATGCACACACCCACATTCATTATTTTTGTTCTTGGAGAGCTCTTCCCATCTATTTTCAGCTGAAGGAATAGAATAACAAATATATGTTTTAACCATTAATCCCAGCAATTACTGGTGTTTAAAAAAGGTGGTCAATATTTGTCATTTTGGGGAAGCAATATGTATATTCTCGTTTTATGGTACCATAACCGTTTAAGTCTAGTTTTGGGTTTCCCACCCCTTCAATGCCCTCCCCCACCCCCAACCATCCTAGTGCAGTAGACACGTAAAATGGAAAGGCATGGCTGGAAGCTAGAAGAGAGTCAGTCCCCAGACAGTCAGCACGTCTAGTGCCAGAAGGTGCTACATGGGTGACTGGGGAAAATCACCAGTATCTATCCAAGGAACTCATGGTCTAACCTACTTAGCAGCAAATAACCTGTTGTGATGCCCACACAAGTGCAACAGTGGCACACAGCCATGGTGGGGAACCAACTGCTCTTGTTTTGGCTAACTGATCCCCTCAATGGTATGGGAGCCATAGCTGGAACTGGGAAACAGGTCAGAACCATATCCAAACATAAGCCCACTCTCCAATATCAAGCTACCATCAATCATGGGCTACAAGAGGGCCTATACCTATTAAATGCTCTATATAAAAAAAAGTAAGGGTTATCTCATTTGTCCTGGTGCTAACTTACTCTCCGTTGGAGAATCTGCTTCTCTTTTCAGATAGATGTAGATCCTAAGGAGAGAACCACCCAATCATACCCCAGAAGGGCCCCAGCTGAAACTAAGAAAAATCAGCGAAACAAGCAAGGGTGCAGTTTTCCTGATGAACCGGATACCAGCACAAGGGGGAAGGAGACCAACACAGAGAAAAATCAACTCCTACCAAATCAGAGAGCCAGTGCCTCAGAGGCCCCCAACACCTCATCACTGAAGCAGACCAAAAATGAACCCAACATGGCTCAGGGAAATTTTGCAGAAGAGGGGGCGGAAAGAATGTCAGAGCCACATGTTGGGTCATGATACAGAGACATTTATCTTACCCATTACTGTGGGCTAACTCCACAATGCACGACCCATATACCTCAACAATTAGGGGCCAGGGGGATGGGGTAAGACAAGGATGAGCCTAACAATGGTACCAAATTGACTGTATTCTCTGAGTACAAAACTAATTTATTAAAAAAAATTAAAAATCAAAGTAAATAAATAAAATAAAAATAGGTATATTCTCCCAGCTATTTCTCTCACCAAAGTACATCCCAAAAGACAATAGAGATTACCAGAAAACAGGAAGCCTCCCATACCAGAGGGATTCCAGCAACATCTGACCTAGCTCTTCAAACCCTGCTCCCTGCTTCCCCTGTCTGCTCAATGAAAGGGAGCATGCTCCTGGTAAGGGAATAGCACTTTGACATGGGGGTCCTCAGACTGTAGGACAATAACCCCAGCACTGCTCTCAAAAACTAGGTGCAGGTGAATCTTTCTGGACCTAAGAGGTACTGATAACCAGGTCTGCTGATCCCAAAAAACCTTGCACTGAATGATGGATGCATATATAGGCAATGTCTAAAGCAGGCACATCTAGAGACACGGGAAGCAGAACAGTGGATGCCTAGAGCTTAGGGCATGGTGTTGGGGCTAAGAAGGACTGAGTACCAGTATGTATGAAGTTTCCTTATGCTGGGTGATGAGAAATGCCACGATGCTTGTGCAGCCCTGAGAATATACCTGAAACCACTGAGCTGTGTACCTGAAGCAAGCAAATTACATTGTATGTAAGTTACATCTCAAAAAGAGTTATCATTATTTCCTGGCTTACCAGTTATAAATAGTTTAGCCCTTCTGTGGGGGGAAGCAAGGTCTGGGGACTCATCTGATTTGACACATGGATAAAATGTCAAGGACAAACATGCATGTGATCCCTTCCTTACCAAAGCAAATCTCATAAGGAAGAAGATTTGTTTGTGTTCTAATGACTTGAGTAGAAATTTTCTTTTACCCCGCATAAATGGATATGAACTGAATAGTCTATGAGTCAAGTTCCTATAAGTTACTGGAGACATCAGAAATGGGCATAATTGTAAAGCACATGCAGCAAGTCCCAGTGGGCTGTGTTGACCAGAAGGTAACCACACACCCATCTCTGATGCTTTGCCTCCAGCCATTAAATCCCTCATTAATGAAAGCCAATGACTTTTCAACCACCTAAGATACAAAGGTTACAGCATTCACACAGCAATAATTCTAAAAAAAAAAAGGGAATATAGTTATCAGTGCTTTCTGGCCTCTAATACTGTCCTTCAGGCATAAATAGTACAACATTATAGCATAAAGCCCTGTTTTTATTAAAGCTGGGGTATTTGTTAAAAGTTGTATGATATATTTCATACTATGTATTTCTCTCATGTGGATAAAACTGACTTAGATTTGGCCCTCTGGAATAAATTTATATACCAGGAAAAAAATGATGGTGATGTAAATTAACTATATGTGCTTCTTTTTAAGCAATTACTAATGGAAGCAGTAAAGTCCAAAGAGATAGCCATCCAGAAGTAGCCATAAGAAAGGGACTTCAGCACAAACATCACAGTGAAACTCCAAGTTCAACATTCACACTGATGAAAAGGCAATGGAGGGCTGGGCTCAGTGGATAAAATGCTAGCTGCTCATGCCAGAGTACCCAGGTTGTGAACCCTGGGCCCCATGTAAAAGCCAGGAGCCATGGTGGGTTTCTGTGATCCCACTGATGGTAAGATGGGACGTGGAGACAGGAATTTCTCAGAAGCTCATGGACCAGCTAGTGTAGTGAGTGGTAAGTATAGCAGTGAACTAGAAGAATGAAAGAATAAGAGAGAGAGAAAGAGAGGAAGGAATAAAGGGGGATCTTTCCTCAAACAAGGAGGAAAGTGAGGACCAACACCAAAAAGGCATCATCTGACTTCTACACATATGCTGTAGCATGTGCACACCTACACACACACACCTGGGGGAAAATGGGATTGTAGGATCACTGGGCATGGCAACATATATTTTCAGTCTCAGCATTTGAGAGCTGAGGCAAGATGACAAATTTGAGGTTAGCCTGAGCTAAATAGTGGATCAACCAGTTTGAGCTATGTGGTATGATCCTGTCTCAAAAACAAATAAACCAAAAAAAGAAAAGAAAAGAAAAATATTTAGAAAGAAGTGCAAAACTTTCAAGACAGCCATGTGACATAAAGTTGAATTAATTTTGCCACCTTCTTTGGGAGTAGATCAGGGCAAGAGGCAGTTTGCACACAGGGATTTTCATTTTTTTAATCATTTCCTTCAAAGTTCAACCAGCATGATTAACATTAACCCATCTGTCTCACACAAAAGCCTTCAACTTTCAACATTTCCATCCTATAGAGAGTTTTAGCGTGCTATCAATTAAAGAGATTTTCCTTCCACTGTAGGTTGTGGGCTTCAAGATAACAATGATGTATATGTAGTGGGGTGGAAGAAGATGAGAAAGAAGATGGAAAGAGAGAACCTGAATTACTATTTTATCGGACCATAGTTAAATGTCATCAGGTTACAACTCTTACAATCTGCACCCTGGGTAGACATTCAACAGAAAGAAACCAAAGCTGACAGCAAATAGACTCCAATGCATTTTCTTCATTATCAGTCACACAAAAAGCAGGGATTGAATATGGGACAGATGTAAACTGTATAGATACAAGCATCTTCCCATTGGGTAAGGGTGCCTGCTAAGTAATTTATCCTGAAATATTTCCCTCTAAATACAAAATGAAAAAGAAAAAGAAAAAAAAAAGCCACTAGGTTTTACTGTCCCTGTGAGGATATGACAGCAACAATTTACAATCTTCTCTAGGTCTCATTCACTCATCCTCCCTCCACCTCCCAAAGTGCCCGTCTTTCTACCATCCATTTACTCATAACTTCCCATCACATTAGTTCATGACGAATATAAAATGGTGGTGTGGGGGATTTTTAAAAAATAAGAGAGGAAAAGGAAAAGAGAGACAATGCGATTAGGAGGAGGATAAGTGAGACAAAAAATAAACATCAAGAGAGCAAGAGCGGGCTGGAGAGATGGCTTAGCAGTTAAGCGCTTGCCTGTGAAGCCGAAGGACCCCGGTTCGAGGCTCGGTTCCCCAGGTCCCACGTTAGCCAGATGCACAAGGGGGCACACGCGTCTGGAGTTCGTTTGCAGAGGCTGGAAGCCCTGGCGCATCCATTCTCTCTCTCTCCCTCTATCTGTCTTTCTCTCTGTGTCTGTCGCTCTCAAATAAATAAATAATAAATGAACAAAAAAAAAAAAAAAAAAAGAGAGCAAGAGCATGTCAGTGCCCTCTCTGGGCATTTGCCTATTTAAATGTAAAACCACAGCCCTAGCTGAGCAGACTTAGGCACTTCTGATCATGCAACAAATAGGTTATAAGAGGGGATGTAATTCCATTGAGAAAGTCTTTGCCTTCAAGTTGGTCCATCCCTGAGAGACAGCCTCTTGCTTTGCCTTTGTATACATAGGAGTGTGTGAAAACATGTATTTTCCCTTTCCTTAAAAAAAAAAAAGTCCAAATAGCCATTTTTTGATGATCAATGTGTATAAACAACTGACAGTCACCTGGTAGGAAAGAGGGCTGTGTCTCTGAAAATCACACGTGCCAAAATAAGCTGCATCCATAATTTTCTTTCTTCCATCCTTTCTGTTTTTATATGTGTGGTGTGGTGTGTTGCAGTGTGTGGAGGTATGTGTGGAGGCTGAGGAGAATGTCAGGTGCTCTATCACTGTTCCTTGCTGCATCCTTGAGACATTCTTTCACTGAACCTGAGCTGCTTCTGTCAGTCAGACTGGCTGACCCAGCGTTTCTCCAGTCTCTGACCCCCACACTTCACCACAGGTCTGGAGTAAAGGCATGTGTAACTGCACCCAGATTTTTATGTAGGTGCTAGAGATTAACCTCAGGCCCTTGCGCTTGAACAGCAAGCACTCTTCCTTAATAAGTCATCTCCTCAGCCCCTCCTTCTTTCTTGTTTGACTTAAGTAGAATTATCTCATTTCGCCAATCTTATTTTGCTATCTATATTGGTGATATTGAGAGAAAGCAAAAAGGCTGAAATCAACTTGTGTTTGTAATGCATTCTACAGCTTGCTTGCTAGTTGATATTTTATAAACATACAATGGATCATATATTTCATTCACAATACTTGAAGGAAGAAATAAAGTTTTAAGGTTCTGTACACATGAAACAATACTCTAGATTGCTTTGTACAATCTTGACAGGCATTTAATGATTCTAGCTGCTGTTAAGCATGACACACAGAGGTCTGCAGGTTCATGGAAACATAAGCTACAGAGATTGGGTAGTAGGTAGCAAGTCAAGACATTACAACAGCTTCTGTACGACAAAAAGTTAGAAGCCATCCATCTGGGACCAGAGACTGGTGGTATCCAGTGTGTGAAGCTCCCTATGCCACCTGCGGGCATCTACCAAACACCTAGGTCAGCCTAATACGCTGAGGAGGAAGGTCTTTAAGTTCTCCGAAGACAACAGAAGGAAGCATTGACAGACAAGAGCTATTTGTGAATAAGAATGCATGAACTGACATCGGGTGGTTCTCTTCACTCCGGTCCCGTTACAGGCAGCATAACAGAGGACAAACCTCATACGCTCTGGTTTTCCTCCTCCGGCCAGGGAGCATTCAGATATTCAGCGGAAACTTACAAAGAAAACAGGAATGCTACTGATTGTAAAATTTGCCTCGTGGTAGACTATGCAGGCAGAAAGTGTGACCCTCTAATGCCCTTTAGGCCATTTGAGGGGGAGTATATTTAAACAACATTCCATCATAATCTAGGTAGATATTTCCTACACTTGTAAATGCATCGGTTTTTAATAATGGCCCACAAGATCAGAAATGTCAATGCTTATCAATGCATCTGCCAACCTAAATGTCACGTTCCCCCTTAAATTGCACATGTGTGGCAGAGGAAGTCCTGTCTTCTTTATTGTAAGGTAAAACAATAGATCCATTTACCAAGTGAGGATGCAAGAGCGAGGGTGGGACATAATCTGGGAGGGCAAATTATTAATCTGATTTAGATTCATTATGGGCAGGCCTGCCTGTGGCATTTCACCACCTCTTTGAAACAGGCAACTTGTCTAAAAGAATAGTATGTGTATCTTTCTCTCACAGGTGACTGCCTGTATACATGACCCCTACAATTTGCACACCTGATTTCTCCATGCACTTGCTTTGTGCATGTACACACGTGTGCACGTATACACACATAAACACACACTTGCCAATTTTTAACCTTGGTCCTTCTCAGCCTCCTCCTTTCCCCAACACTCATTATAGAGAAAATTGCCTCAAACAGGACACTACTGATTTCCTTCCATCCAATTTACATAATTGCTATTTTGTTGCTTTTGTTTTAAGTGGAAATTTTGCTCCCCAAAGGGACACCTGACTGTTGAAGTAACAAAGTGGAGCTCCTCTGCTGCTTATGAATGGAGGCAGGGAATTCTGGACCAAGCTGGGTTCACCAGTGAGCCGCTGATTTCCAAGGGTTACATTTAGGGTTTTTCATGATGGTTGAAAACCAAGGTCAAAGCGCAGAGGCCGCTGAGAGGCATAAAAGGAGCTGGTTTTGAACCATGCTTTGTGAGCTCTCTGTAAAATGCCACACCAAATCTGCAAACCACTAGTTCAACTTTTAGTGATCATAAGAATTAACACCAGCATGCACACGCACACTGTGATGGCTAATCTTGACTGTTAAGTGAGTTGGATTGATGATGCTTCTAGAAGGACTGGCTAAAGGGGAAAGACCTGCCCTGAGTAAGGGCAGCACCATAAGCTGAGAGCCTACATTTCCATGTTATTCCTAAAAGGAGAAAATAGAGGAAGCCAACCAACCCGAGCATAGTCTTACTCCCTGCTTCCTGGGAGCTGTGAGGTAAACTGCTCAGTTCTGCCACACCCTTCTCTGGTGAGAGACTAGAGCCTCTGAGACAGTGATCCAAAATAAATCCTTCCTTCCATAAATGGTCTTGCCCAGGTATTTTTTTGTCTCAGCAACCAACTCTTAAGTGTGACTAATTCACATAAGATGCTTCTTTTGGGGAAAATAATGAGCAATTGCAGTTTCTGAGGGGTACAACACTTTGAAGCATATACATTCATATTCAGCTTTTGTTAAATATGATATGATTTCATATAATATGCTATAAAATAATTTTCCTATTATATATAAGAGAAGTATAAACAAATGAGATATATTCATGCATTTCCTAACTGGGGAAATATATATTCAAAACTATATATATATATATCTGCAGTTGAAGGAAAAATATGCAGCACTTATGTAATCAGCAACCATGTTCAGAACATTTTGCCATCTTCTTAGCAACTGACATCTCTCTAACATGGACTCTCTCCATGATTCTTTATGCTTGCACCCTGTAAGAGGTGTCTTTTGAGGTCACCTTTTCTTTGTGTTTATTATGATGATGATGATGTAGAAATTTTGTATGGACACAACATGTGTGTTGATACCATCATTTCCTTCCTCCCTGCTCCCATTCCACTGAGGGTCCTCCTCAGTGTGATTGCTCATATTCACCAGGGGTTGTAGGTTATGAGTTGTGACAGCAGAAGTCAGCCATGGTAGGAGGGGCAATACCGCTGGATATTCCCTTCCACTTGTGCTTGTTATAATCTCCCCACCCCCTCTTCCTCAAAATTCCCTAATCTGCAGTGGGTATGTTTTGAGTCTACTTTAGTGTTGAGCTCTCAGCAGCTTCTGGATTTCTGCTTTGGTGTATTTTGAGTATCCCCAGTGTCTGTCTCCTCCACACTGGTCCTGATTATCAGGCTCACCATGGAAGCAGAACTCTTGCTCATCTCAACAATTCCTCTGTGGCTTCATCTGGGCCCTGACTGATATGTGAAAAGTGGTTTATCTCCTCAGTTCTCACTATCTTCTGAAAAAGAAAAACAAATTTTCCAATAGAGATTGAGGTCAGCATAGGTTAAATGGGATAAACGTTATTAATTAAGAGAGATTTTGATCAGTATAGCCTCTCTTTTGGCCAAAGACTACTGGAACCTTCTCATTGCTGTCCATAATCTTGGTCTCCATAGGATTCTGACTTGGTTCCCAGTTCCAGCTATGAGTGCCTTTCCACTGAGCAGATCACTTAGCCATTGGTTACCCACCTAGGCTGGGTGCCACTAATTCACAGGTGTGTACATCTTGTCAGGCTAGTTGATTTCATATAGCAGTGCCCCCGCTTGATTATAACACTGTTGGCAATCATTTAAAAATCAACCAGTACTATGCTGTTTTTGTTACTATAGCTTCATAGAATAGATTTATATTCCATGATAATACCTCTAGAGGTATTCCTTTTGCTAAGATTTTTTTGGATATCTGAGACTGTCTGCCACTCTATATAAATTTTGAGATTAGTTTTTCTATCTCTGTGATGCTGGGATTTTTACTGGTATTGCACTGAATCTGTATATTGGTTTTGGTAGGATTGCATTTTCACAATATTAATTCTACACATCCAGGAGCATGGTAACTCTTTCTATCTCTTGATGCCCTCCTCAATTTCTTTCTTGAGTGTTTTTATGTTTTCCATGTATAGGTCCTTCACACCCTTGGTTAGTGTTATTAGGAGGTATTTTTTGTGGGTATGAAAATTGGGACAGCCATGCTGATTCCTTTCTCTGTATCTTTTGCATATAGTAAGACTACTGATTTTTGTGTGTTGATTTTGTATCCTACCACTTTGATGAAGACATTTATCACCTTTAGAAGTAAAATCTTTAGGGTCACTTATGTATAGGATCATGTCATATGCTAACTCAACTTTTTACTTTCCAATTTGGATCCCTTTTTTATCTTTCTCCTGCCTTATTTCTTGGGCTAGTATTTCTAGTACTATGGTGAAGAGCTGTGGTGAGGGTGGGCACCCCGTCTGGTTTCTGATCTTAATGGGAATTTCTTGGGTCTATCCCCATTAAGTATGATTTTGGCATTAGGTGCTTTGTATATAGCCTTAATTATGTTGAAATATAAACCATCCATGCCTAATCTCTCCAGAATTTTGATCATGAAGTAATGTTGTATTTTGTAGCAGGCCTCCTCTTCATCTATTGAAATTATCATGTGGTTCTTGTGTTTTAAGTTCATTTATGTGGTGTATTACATTAATCTACTTATGTATGCACTTTTAAATTTTATTTTAGAGAGAGTGAGAAAGAAAGAGAGACAACGAGAGAGAGAATTAGCATGCCAGGGCCTCAGCCACTGCAATAAACTCTGAATGCTTAAACCACCTAGTGAGGATATGCATCCTTGAGCTTGCCTCACCTTTGTGTATCTGGCTAATGTGGGATCTGGATAGTAGAACATGTGTCTTTAGGCTTTTTTTTTTTTTTTTTTAGGTTAAGGCAAGTGTCTTAACTGCTAAGCCATCTCTCTAGCCCTATTTCCATATGATTAACCATCTCTGGAATAAAGCTTGCTTGATGGAGGTGGATAATGCTTTTGATGTGTTGTTGAACTCAGTTTGTGAGGATTTTGTTCAGGATTTTTGCATCCAAGTTTATCAAGGATAAATGTCTATAGGTTTCTTGTTCTTTCTTTGTCTGATTTTGGTATTAGAGTGATGCTAACTTCATAGAAGGAGTTGGGGAGCATTCCTTGTTCTTCATTTATAGTAAAAAGCTTGAGAAAAAGTGGTTTCAGTTCTTTTATGAAGGTTTGATAGAATTCAGAGACTCTGTCAAGTCTTAGACTTTTTCTTTTAGGGATGTTTTTTATTACATTTTTAATATCAATGGATGTAATAGGTTGTCTAAGAGATTTATCTCCTTCAGCCTTATGTTGGTACCAGGTTTGCCAAGAAAGCGGCACTCTTGTTCATTTCCTCAATTATTCTATGTTTTCAGTGGGGGCCCTGGTGAGGTGCAATGGGCTGAATCTCTCCTCAGGTCTGTATCCATCTGAAAAAGAGAAACATATTCTCCGATAGAGAGTGAAGTCAGCACTGGATAAGTAGGATAACCATTGTTATTTTAGAGGGAATTTAATAGGAGTAAGCCCTCTTATAGCCCAAGATTTGTGGGAGCTTGATATTAGAGAATGGACTCGACTTTTGGATGTGGTTCTGACTTGTTTCCTAGTTCCAGCTCTGAGGTTCCCAAGACTCATCACTGAAGTAGACCTTAAATGAACCCAACATAGCTCAGTGAAATTCACAGAAGAGGGGGCAGAAAGATTATTAGAGCCACAAGTTGGGACATTATACACAGAGACATTGCCTCTTCCCCCTAACTAATGGCTACCCCACAATGCATGACCCACAATTCCCAACTAGGAGGGTCCCTTCAGAGGGGGAGGACAGGGAGGAGGCTAATGATAGTACCAACATGGCTGTTTACATACTGAGTATGTACATAACTAATAAAGAAAAAAAAAGAGATTTATCTGCTCTAGACTGTTTTGGTAGGTGGTATATGTCTAGGAATTCATCCATTTACTCCAGGTTATCCAACTTTATGGAGAAGAAGTTTTGGAAATATGTCCTGATGATTCCTCCAATTTCATTGAAGTCTATTGTGACCTCTTCCTTTTCATTTCTAATTTTGTTAATTTGAGGCTTCTCTTTTTTTGTTGTTTTTCATTTGATCAAATTGGCCAGGGGTTTATCAATCTTGTTTTTTGGTTTTTGTTTCTCTTTTTTAAGAACCAGCTCTTGTTTCATCAATTTTTTTGTTTTCTTAGTTTCCAATTGATTAATTTCTGATCTGATCTTATTTCTTTCTTTCTGTCTGGAACTCTTAGGGTTAGATTTTTCTTTTTCTTTTTTTTTTTTTTTTTCCATTCCCTTTAGGTGGATGGTTAGGTTTTAATTTGAGATCTCTGCCTCTATTATAAAGGCTTTAGTGCTATAAATTTTCCCCTCAGGTCTGCCTTCATTGTGTCCCATAATTTTGGCATGTTGTATTTTCATTATGATTAATTTCAAGAAATTCCTTTGTTTCTAACATAGGTTTCCTAGCTTATATCAACAAAATATTTCATTTCTCCTATTTTATACTAATTGGTTCATAATATTTCAGTGTTTGTTTTATCTGTTTAGAATAAATTTTCATCCAGTAAGTCCTATGTAGGCATTGTAACATTATCTTTACTACTGTACAATATATTGTTTTGTGTTATGTGCATGAATGTATGTATGTATGATGTATATGATATATAATATATAACATATACTATTTATAACATTATATGCTATATATCAGTCTTTTTAATCCATTTCTACTCTTGGGAGATGCTTTATTTATTTCTAGTACAAGGCTATTATGAACTGTGTTACTGTGAACATTCTTGCTCATAGTTCATAAGCAAAGCTTTCTTCTGGTTATATATAATAATGAATGGAAATGCTCTCTCTTTTATAATTTAATTTAATTTATTTTTTTCTCAATTTTTTAAACATTTTCCATGATTATACAAAATATCCCGTGGTAATACCCTCCATCCCCCCCTTTTCCCCTTTGAAATTCCATTCTCCATCATATCCCTTCCCCATCTCAATAAGTCTCTCTTTTATTTTGATGTCAAGATCTTTGCCTCATCTTATGATAGTCTTGTGTAGTTAGTATCAGGCACTATGAGGTCATGTATATCAAGGCCATTTTTTGTCTGAAGGAAGCATGTTGTAAGGAGTCCTACCCTTCCTTTTGCTTTTACATTATTTCCACCACCTCTTCCACATTAGACCCTGAGCCTTGGAAGTTGTGATCATGATGTTACTCGGTACTCTAGTCACTTCTTTCCAGCACCATGATACTTTCTGATTTATCCCAAGGTCACTGCCACCTGAAAAGAGAAGATTCTCTACACAAAGTGAGAATAGCATTAATATAAGGGTATGAATATTAAGAGAAGTGCTTACTGGGCAATTTGATAAGCATAGTATATACACTTATCCAGACATCAGCAGATGTTACACCCCTAGGGCTCATGACTACCTCTGTTTAAAATTTTCAGTATCAGGGATGTATTCCCTCCCTTGGAGCAGGCCTCCAGTCCAATTGGAGGTTTCCACCATGACAGATGTGCCACTATTGCACCCGTTGGCTCATTTGGCCTGGCTGGCCAATTATAAGGCTTGCAGTGACCAATGTTGAGTATCTTCACTGGTGGTGTATCTTTCTCCCATTGAAATGCATGTAGAATGGCTTCTTCCAGCTTTCTGTCAGCTGGAGGAGGTTATCAGCTCAGTTCCAACAGGATTTCTCAGTGGCCTTGCAGCCCAAGTATGTGAAGTCTTCAGCAATAGGGTCTTACCATTGGTTCCTGGTGGGAAACCAAGGGCCTCGGCAATGGCCTATAATGTTTTGGGGGCATCAGGGACCTCCCTGGCCAACAACTCACTGGAAGGTATCCCATCCCTGGCACTGAAAATTTTCTAGCAATGATCGATGGCTCCTGAGTGTTCCATTGTCCAAAATCAAAAGATTCCATTTGATTTATTTATATCCACTTAGATTTTGATTAGCCCTCCCTCCACCTTTCCTTTACTCAATCTCCTTCCCTGACCTCACTTTGGACCTTTTCGCCCCCGTTAATCTATTCTTCTACTTACATATATACAATACCAACCTATTAAGTACCCTCCTCCCTTCCTTTCTCTTCTCTTTGTATCTCTTTTTTTTTTAGCTTTCTGGCCTCTGCTACTGAGTTTTTTCCTTCTCACACAGCCCAATCATCTATAGCTAGGATCCACATATGAGAGAAAACATGTGGTGCTTGGCTTTCTGGGCCTGGGTTACCTCACTTAGTATAATCCTTTCCAGATCCATCCACTTTTCTGCAAATTTCATAACTTCATTTTTCTTTACCACTGAGTAGAACTCCATTGTATAAATGTACAATATCTTCATTATCCACTCATCAGTTGAGGGACATCCAGGCTGGTTCCATTTCCCAGCTATTATAAACTGAGCAACAATAAACATGGTTGAGTTTATATATATACACACATCCTGACCACCTGGACTGGTTCTTTTATGAAGTATGTAGATCTTCCACATATATTATATGTTTTGCTAATTATAAATATGGAGGTTTCTCCTTCCATATCTATCTATCATCTATCTATCTATCTATCTATCTATCTATCTATCTATCTATCTATCTATCCATCCATCTATCTCTATCTCCTCTATCTCTATCTTTCCCCCAGGGCACCATACCACTGAGCTATAACCCTAGACCTTCTCATTTTCTTTGTGGTATTTTATAAAAATGTTATTACTTTGAATGTTGCCCTATTATATTTATCCATTATGGCTAGTGCTCTTATGCTTTGTTTTAAAAACTCCCCTCCATCCTGAGGTCATGAAGAGATTCTCCTAAATTATCTCCTTAAAGGTTCATTGCTTTGCCTATTACATTTTCAGGCCTTTTTTTATTTTTACCTGGAATTGATTATTTTGTAAACTATGAGATGAGGGACCAATTTCATTTTTTATATAGATGAACAATTGCCTCAAAATCATTTACTAAAAAGCCTCTCCCTTTTCCACAGCAAATATCTCACATACATGCAGACTGCTTATATGTCTCTTTCTACTCTGTTCTATCAGTCTATGAATTTATGCCTATATGATTCCTACACTGTCTCAATGTAGATCAATGATATATCTTAACATACAGTAAGATAGTATCCAGTATGTCTTTAAAAGTTCTTGGAAGTGCTTCATTCTTTTCATGTCTGTGTACATGCAATTGTTTTCTCATGTTGACATTATGATGGAGACTATACTGATGCTTCAGATTAATTTTGGGAAAGTTCCATTCATGAACATGCTAGATTTCTTCATGTATTTAAAACTTCTTTAATGTTCAATGAAATTTTGTTAATGTTCAGGCATCATATAACTTTGATTACATTTATTCCTGGACTCCTTTTATTTTTGGTACTTTTGAAATTGTATAGCTTTTTTGAAATTTACTTTGTATTTGTTGCTAGTATACAGACTCAGTTCACTTCTCCAAATTGATTTTTTGTTTCTGACAACCTTGCTAAATTTCACACATTTTAATAATTTGTCAAATGATTACTTTGGATTGTCTAAATCCACAATCATATCACCTATGAAAAAAATTACACCTTTGGGCTGGAGAGATGGCTTAACAGTTAAGGTGCATGCCTGTGAAGCCTAAGGACCCAGGTTCTATTCTTCAGGTCCCATGTAAGCCAGATGCACATACTGGCGCATGCATCTGGTGTTTGTTTGCAGTGGCTGGAGGCCCTAGTATGCTCGTTCCCACTCTCTCTCCCTCTGTCTCTAATAAATGAATAAAAATAATTTTTTTAAAAAATGACAATTTTACTATTCCTTTAGAATCGTGGATCTTTTCTTGCTTTTTCCTGCTATGTGGTGCTAAGACCTCCAGTGCTATGGAATGGCAAAAAAGGAAGTGAGTTCTCAAAAGCAAAGTTCCTTTTTATTTTTTTTTTTAATGAGAGCGATGTTTATTTTGGGTGTTTACATAAGAAGTCTCACTTAATGACTGTCTTTCCCATCCTGCTTTCCTAAAAAAAGATAAAACTTATAATTGCTATAATGAACTTTATCAACATTTTTAAAATATATAATATATTATAAAGCCGGGTAGGTATGGTGGCGCATGCCTTTAATCCCAGCACTCGGGAGGCAGAGGTAGGAGGATCACTGTGAGTTCGAGGCCAGCCTGAGACAACATAGTGAATTCCAGGTCAGCCTGAGCTAGACTGAAACCCTACCTCAAAAAACCAAAATATATATATATATTCCTTTTAAAATAATAATGTGTAAAGCAGCATGCTGGTACATGACAATTGCTCTAGTTACTAAGGAGACTGAGATCCCAGGTTGAAAGCATGGTCAGAAACTTAGCAAGATCCTAACTCAAAGAAAAATAAAAAAGACTGAGGAAATAGCTCCCTGATCCAGCAACCTGGCATGAATAAAGTACACTGGGCCAACTTCTAGTATGGATGTGCCACAGCTTATATTTTAAAATAAAGATCTTGCTTATTTCAAAGTTTTGGCAATTATAAATAAAGTTGCTATAAACATTCTTGTGTACATTTTATGTGAACATAAGTTTTCAACTCGCTTAGGTAAATACTGTGCAGTGTGTTAGCTAAAGCATACAACTAGACCATGTTTAGTTTTTTAAGAAACAAACAGTTTTTCAAATGATCTTCACCCTTCTGCATTACCACCAGAAATGAATGGGAGTTCCTGTTTCTATAAATTCTTATCTGTAGTTACTATTATCTGTCTTTAGATATTAGTCATTCTAATATATGTATAATGATGGCTAATTTTTTGCTTTAATTTTCAGTTCCAGAAATACATTCCCAAATGATGTTGAATGTATGTTCTTAATATGCACTGTATTTATTTATGTACCTACTTTGTTGCAGTATCTGTAAATATCTTTGCCTATTTTAATGGGGTCATTTACTTCTTATTGCAGGTTGTAAGAGTTCTTCATATATCCAAAAAACTAAAGGACAATTCTCAGACATGAGTTTTGCACATATTTTCCCAGCCTGTGGTTTATCTTTTCATTGTCTCAATGATATTGTGTTTTAATTTTATATTTGCCCTGTGTTTGTTGTTCCATATATAAACATATAATCAGGTAATATGTTGACCTTGTATACAGACATCTTGCTGAATTCACTTACTAGGGTTTTGTTTTGCTTTGCTGGGTTGCTGATTTTTGTTTTGTTTTGTTTTTCAGGTAGGGTCTCACTCTAGTTCAGGCTGACCTGGAATTCACTATGTAGTCTCAGGGTGTCCTCGAACTCCCAGCAATCCTCCTACCTCTGCCTCCCGAGTGCTGGGATTAAAGGAGTGTACCAACACACCCAGCTCACTTACTAGTTATTAAGAGGTTTTTACAATCTTTTAATATGCTAAGAAGAAAGCTTTTGTATTCTTAATGATTTATGTGTCTTATATCTTTTATTTCCTTTTCTTTACTTATTTTTTTGATTATGAATCACAGAATTTCTATTGAATAATGCAACAAACATGGCACCCTTGCCTTGTTCCTGACCATACATCCTGTCTTTTACCATTAAGCATGATGTAGTTGCAGATCTTCTGCAGATAATTTTTATCAAATGGAAGAAGTATCCATCTATTCATGATACTGTTTTATTAATCATGAGTGTGATTGAACTTGATAACATACTTGCTTCACATGGATTATGTAATTTTTCTTCTTTAACCTATTAATATTATAGGATACAGTGATTTTAAATATTGGTCTGGAATTCTTTTTTTTTTTTTTTTTTTTGGTTTTTCGAGGTAGGGTCTCAACTCTAGCCCAGGCTGACCTGGAATTCACTATGTAGTCTCAGGGTGGCCTCGAACTCTTGGAGATCCTCCTACCTCTGCCTCCTGAGTGCTGGGATTAAAGGCGTGCGCCACCACACCCGGCTCCGGTCCTGAATTCTTGAAATGGCTATACAATTCTCTTTATATGTTCTTATATTCTACTTTATAATTTTTTAAGAATGTTTACTTTTATAATCATAAAGGATATCTAGCTATTGAGCTTCTTTTTCTTTTTCTTCCTTTTTCATGGGGAAAAGTTCTATTTTGGGTTTTGAAATCCAGGTACTATTGGTTTTGTCCAGTGGTTTGCTAAAGTTAGAACTTGTTCCTTCTTCTATTTTTATTAGAATTTATGATGAATAGTAGTTAATGCTTTAAATATTTTATAGAGTTATACAGTGAAGCTATCAAAACATGGAGACTTTTTTCAGGTTTTAAATTATAAATTCAATTTTCTTAAGAGTAAAGAACTGCTCAAATTATCTATTTCATTAGTCTTGGAAGTTTGTTGCCAAATCCATGTGTGTGAAATTGTCTTCTCTACTTTCTTATTATCATTTTGATGTCTGTGGGCCTTAGTGATATCCTCTGCTTTATCTCTGATTTTAGTAATTTGTGTATTCTCTCTTCCTTCATCAGTCATGCTAGAAGTTTGTTGATTTTATTGATTTTTTTCAATGGAGCAGTTTTTTGTCTTATTGATTTTCTCTACTGCTTTTTGTTTCATTGATTTTTGCTCACATCTTTATTACTTCCTTCCTTTTGCTTGCTTTGGGTTTACTTGAAGTTTCTTTTTCTAGTTCATTGAAGTAGGAGCTCAGATCATTGAAATGTTACAACTTTTCTTAGATAATCATTTAGGACTATAACTTTTCCTCTCAGAATTGCCTTAGCTATGTATGTACCACAAATTATATGTTATATTTTTAATTTCATTCATTTCTAGTATCTTTTTTTGTTTGCCTTTAAATATGTTGAATATTTAGAATGATGTTTAGTTTGCAAGTATTTGGAGAACTTGCTGTTATCTCTTTATTGCTGATTTCTAGTTTTATTTCATTTGAATCAAAGAACATACTTTACCACTTTCATTCTTTTGCATTTGTTGAAATATTGTAGTCTAGGATGTCCATTTGGCAGATATTCCATAAGCATTTGGAAAGAACGAATGTTCTGCTATTGTTGGTAGTGGTCTATAATGCCAAGTGACTCTTTCTGTTGCTGATAGTTGTTGTGCCTTATGCATCCTTGTTAATATTCCATTTGTTCTATTAATTATTAGGAGAAAGTTGATGAATTCTTCAATCATAGCTGTCAATTGACCTGTCCATTGAGTTCCATCATTTTGCTGAGCTGTTTGCTGTATTTTCTTCATGGATTGCTTTGTTTATCCTGTTGTAATGTCTCTCTGTCTCTCAGATAATACTATTGATCCTAATGTCTGCTTTATCTGATACTAATTCAGCCATTCATGTTGATTTAGCTTAGCATAGTATATCATTTTCCCAACCATCTCCTTTGAATTCACCTGCATCTCATTTGGAAAGTATAGCTTTGACAACATATAGTTGAATAATATAGTTTTTGAAGATCAACTCTGCCAGTCTCTGTCTTTTATTGGTATGTTTAGGCTATTTATACTTAATGTAAATTTGATGTGTTCAGACTTGATCTTCCATTTTATATTCTCTATTTAGTCTGGGTTATTTTTGTTTATTTGTTTGTTTTCCTCTGTTTTCTTTTACCTATAAGTTACCAGAAAAAATTTTAGCATTCATTTTATTAACTTGTAGCCTTTCTTTCATTCTTTTTTTGAAGTATAACTGTATGTATGTTTTTGTTCACAGTATGTTATACAAACTAAACTAAGCATAGCATAATTTATCAGTTTATCACGATCTGTTGATACTGACATTTTACAAGCTCATGAAAAGTTTGAAAACTTATGTCATTTTATACTCCTTCAGCCTCCTGTCTTATTAAAAAAAAATCACTGCATACATTGAGAAACATTTCATCCTGTTACACTATACAACTTTTTACTTCAAAAATCAAAGATAGCTTAAAAAATTTAAGAGGCAAAAGAAAATCTCTGGCATTTTATTTATTTGAGAGAAGCAAAGAGAGATAGAATATACTAGAGCCTCTAGCCACTGCAGAAAAATTCCAGATGCTTGCACCACCTTGTGCATCTGGCTTACATGGATACTGGGGAATCAAACCTGGGTCCTTAGGCTTCACAGGCAAGCACCTTAATAACTAAGCTACCTCTATAGCCCCTCTAGTATTTCTACTCATACTTTTCTTTATTATTTTTCTTTCCTGATAATTCAATAGTACTTCATTTCATTTCCATTTATAAAATTCCTCTAGGTGTTATTTTAAGAGAGCTTCTGACTATACATTCTCCAAGTTTTTCTTCTGAATGTGTCTTGGGGGTTCTCTTCTTCATTCCCAAGGGATGGCTTCATTAGAAGCAGAAATTGAGTTGACTGATCTTCTCTTTTAGGACTTGAAAAATCTCAGGTCATCACTTCATTGTGGGCCCCACCGTCTCCAGTAAAAAAAAATACTGTAATTTGAACTGTTTTTCTCCTAATGCAACACATCATTCCTGTATGTTTTCCAGGGTTTTCTTTTTTTCTTTAAGTTTTCAAAAGTTTAACTATGATATGCCCCAAAGTAGATTTATCTGGGTTTATACTGTCCATGTTTCATTCAATAAATAGGATCTATGTATTGTTTTCTTTTAGGGAGAGAAATTTTCATTCACTAGCTCGCTGAATAATCCTTCAGCCCCATCCTCATTCTCCTCTCCTTCTGAAACTTCAGTAATGTTAGATCTTTTGTTATAGTCTCTTAAGTATCTGAATCTGTCTTTTTTTCCTGTTCTATATTGTTCACACCAATAATTCCTATTGTTTCTCTTCTCAATGTACTATTTTCTTCTGTTTTTTTTAAACTTTTTTACTTCATATTCTTCCATTGGACCCCATCCTTTGAATTTTAATTCCCATTAACATATTTTTACATTGAAAATCTCTTTTGGTTTTTCTTTTATAGTTCTGCATCAAGTATTTCTATCACCTTACTGAAACTTTCCATATTCTCCTTTGTTTCACATATGCTCACAGCTGTGAATTAAAGCATTTTTGTGATAGTTGCATTAGAATCCTTGTGAGACAGTTCAACCTTCTGTGTCATCTTGCCAGTAATGTTTGTTGACTTTCTTTTCTCATGTAGGTGAGATCTTCCTGGCTTCTACTGTAAGAAGTTTTCCTAGATACTGGGATATTTAGGATGTTATAAGACTCTAGATCTTGTTTAAATATTCTGGATTAATGAGCCTCCAGCAGAGGAAGAGGGATGTCAACTTGTTATTGCTATCAGATGAGAGCAAAGTACAAATTTTCTGTTCCACCCCTTGCTTTGACAATTTCTTTTGATAGGCTGGAGAGAAGACATGGGTCTCCCTACGGTAGCTTATGTGGCCTCTAGCTTTCTACTGTTCCTATTTCAGCCTACTGTGTGTTGGGAATGCTGACATCACAGGGACTTGTCATCATAGACAGCACCAGGGAGTTTCTTGTTGCTACTGGGTATGTGAGTTAACACTCTCCTGTAGTCTTTTCCCAACACCATTCTGCCTGAGTGACTTCACTGCTTCCCACATGGCCTCCACTGACACCCTGTTGCATTCAGCCATGCATCCTTTGACACTGCACCAATGAAGACGAGGGAGGAGAGGGAGGGAACTCAAGCTCCCCTCATGCACTGATAAGAAGGTGGCATATCTCATCACAGCCTTTTGAGGTAAAAGTATGAGTCCCTACCTGGACTTTGCTGGTGGGTACAGGGCATAAACAGAGATTTTCTTTTCTATGATATTGAGCTAGAGTATATACAGTATAGCAATTTCTGTTGGTTGTGATTTGTATTGTATAATTTCCAGCTTTTTATATTGAAGCCTAATACTCAGAATGTCACCTTATTTGAATATAGCACCTATGCAGTGGCAATTAGTTAAAATAAGGTCATAAATATGGACCTTAATTCAAAATGATTGATGTTCCTATTTAGAAGGGAGATAGGAGGCTGGAGAGATGGCTTAGTGATTAAGGTACTTGACTGCAGAACCAAAAGACCCAGGTTCCATTCCCCAGGATTCATGTAAGCTAGATGCACAATGTGACACACACCGTGTGGAGTTTGTTAGCAGTGGCTAGAGGCCCTGGCTCACTCTTGCTCTCTCTCTCCCTCTTTCTCTCAAATGAGTAAATTATAATAATAAAAAAAATTTTAAAGGGGATATAGGGAACTTAGACTCAGATACACACAGAGGAAAGACAGTATAAAAAAATTAAAAGCCATCAACAGTCCAAGCAAAGAGAGGGGGAACAGTTTATTCCCCTTCTAGCTTTTAGCAAGAATCAGCTATACTGACAGCTTGATTTTAGACTTCTAACCTCCAGAAATCTGATAAAATAAATTTCTGTTCAGCCACCCCATCTGTGGTGCTCTGTTACCGAGGTTCTAGCAAACTAGTTTCAGTGCAAGAGTCTTCTGTCTTGCTAGGCCATTTCCTTCAAAAATGGTCTTTTCTTGGATCCTCTTTTGTGGCTATGGTTGTAGTTTCTTCCCAGTCTGGAATGTAGGAAGCATAAGGGAAATTCGGGAAACTCATCCCAGTGCCCTTCCCTGAATCCCAGAGCCCTCACCCTGTCTCCTTTCTCCTTCATACCTTCCCATCTTCCCATGATTGTCATACATACACAGATTAAATGTAATGTCTACAGTTTTTTTTTTTCTGTACTTAGCAGGATAACTAGATAAAAATGTATCAATTCCATTCTTGCTGATATGGAAATTTACAATGTACTTTTAGTGCCTGGTTAATATAAAGACACACCCAAAAATATAAAGATATGGAAAATAAAGACTTTACTGATACCAAAGTTATTTGAGATATTACCTTAGTGAAAATAATAAGAAATGTGTGAACACCCTGTTGCAGGATTGCACCATGTCACAAGGTAAAAACAGCTAAGATTTAGGGGAAGATGTTAGTTATATATACACTCTATTCTTGACTTCTTCCATCGGACCACTCAAAATCTCTCAGATTTATAGGGTAACTTTTTTCAAGTTAAAAGACCATTTTTTTTCTTGGTTTCATTTGGGCTCCCCTCTGCAGAACCATTCCCCTTATTTGCAGTTCCTACAATGGGTAGAGATGATAACATAATAATTACTGATATTACCTAGTTCAGGTCTACATGATTCTGTCTACATTCCAGCTCCTAATTCTCAATTAAAAAAAAAATACTTTTAAGTAAGTGTATATTCTCGTTCAATCAAAACTTGGTGGAGAGAAGTGAGGGCTGTATGAATAGATGTTCTCAAATGAGATTAGTAGAGAGGTAGGCAGAAAATACGTATCTGTCAGAGTATCTCTCAGAGACCAAAAGAATGCAATAGCTGATGAAGTTCTCACTTCTAAAGTCTGGAATGTATCTCCTGCTGACAGGTTAATGAAAAAAAAAAAGAAACTTGCTTCAAGAAAATAAAATTTTAAAAAGTGGATTCCTCCACTACTCCTCTCTGACCCAAACGTAACGACGTTTTGGGAGTCCCATTACCCTGCTAATTTGCCCAAGATTAGAATTATGCACACATATGGCTTTGCATCCATTTATAGGGAAGCTGGGTGCCTCTACATGTGTGTGTGCACATGCGCGTGCGTGCGCGCGCACACACACACAGCTCAAGTTGTCTTTGTCCTTCCAACCCTTTCTATCATTAACCATTAGACAATCTGGTTAGTGCATAGTTATTACACATCTCAAGTTTTAGAACTGAATTCAAACCTTACAAGCAGATTCACCAATAAGAGTGAGTTCTTCTACACATGCTGCCACTGAAAGCACAACCTGAAAGATCGAGCCCAAGACAAGGATGCTCTTTAACAAACAGTTCATAGGCAGCATTGGGCTGGGACTTAGTCAGTGTACTAGAAGAATAAAATTAATTAAAAACTTGAAGGATAGCCTGAAAAGGCAGAAATAATATTTTCATTCTCAGCAGGATATATCATTATATATAGACAAATTGTCAACAAATGCTTAGAGATAACATGGTTAAGTTAAAGGATAACTTTATAGATACCTTTATGCTGTCAACAATTAATTTTTACAAGTATTATTTTGAAGAAACTATATGACCTTTCCTTTTAACATGATAGCCAATAAAAAGTCCTGAGGGGATCTTAATTCAGAACAACCATATTCTAAATGGGACATATTTTTAGGATTATTCACCTGAGAAGTCATAGAGAAGTCTCAATGGATCCAGGATTTCACATTCTCCACCAAAACCTTCAGCTGAGACCAAAGTAAGATATTTCAAGGAGAGATAAAGTTACTCAAGAAGTAATGCCAGCTAAATCTCTCATGTCAGTGCACTGAGATTTGAACCTGCAAGGAAAAAAGAGGAGCCAGAGATGTCTGCATCAAACTAAAACTCCCAAATGAAAGGGACCGCCACTACAAGAAGAAGAGCTTCTTTCCTGAACAGGCATATTGGCAATGTCTGGACTTCCAACACTTCAGATCAATAAGTGAGACAAAAAAAAGAGAGAGAGAGAGAGAGAGAGAGAGAGAGAGAGATGAGTGAACACATTAGAGACAAAACACTATAAAGATAGCTACAGGAACCACCAGTGTGAGATTAAGACCACCCCGTCAAGGGATCCAAACATGGGGACTTTCACATACAAAGGAAAGAACAGTTATGCACAAAAATGGCTGGAAAAAAAAATAAGAGCACCATTACAATGATAAACACAACAGGAGAATACTAGGAATTGGCACATATATTTGAAAGAAAACAAATGAATTCATGACATTAAAATATGGCTATTTAAGCAAAACACTTAAGGTTGGTTAAACTGCCAATTCATTATGGTTGGAAAAGAGAGTTCTTGAAACAGAAAATGTATATGAAGAAATTCCCAAGAATTTACAAATAAGGAGATGGATGACGTAAAAGAGATGTCAAGAGGTAAAGTGGAGGGAATAAGTGTATCAAATATATTTAAGTGGAATATAAATTAAAAAATACATAAAATGGCTGAGAAAAACTTAAATTAAAAAACAAATGAATATGAATTTTGAAGAACCAATGAGCATCATGATTCCTGTGATCAAAGAACTATAACACATCCCAAACATGAAAAATTGAAATTCATGCCTAGAAATACTAGAGTGAAATTACAAGGTACAAAGTGAGTGAGAATATCTTAAAAGAAAAAAGCAAGAAAAGCCTACAAATCATTATTTTTTTCATGCACTTGTGTGCACATGTGTGTGTGTGCATGTTCATGTGTGTAAGTGCAGGCCCATGCAATGCCATAGCATGCATGTGAAGGTCAGAGGACAACTTTCAGTTGTCAGTCCCTGACTTCCACTTTCTTTGAGGCAGTCTCTCATTGCTCACCACCATTCACTAACTGGACTGTGAGCAGCCAGCAGATCCTCCTGTCTCCTCCTTTCTCGTCCTAGATGATCTGGGATTGCACATGCTATGTGCTACAGCATCCAGCTTTATGTAGGATTTGGTGATCTGAACTCAGGTGATCATGCTTCACAACAGGCACTTATCCATTAAGCCATTTCCCCAGCTCCAGACTACAAAGCTTACAGAAAAACAATTAGAATTAGCACAGACTTCTCAGCACATGCAATACATACAAACATTATAGAAAAATGATTCAGAATGATGACAAAATCACTTCAGCCTGGAATTGCAGAGATAACAAAATTATCTTTCAAGACTAGTGGAGTAAGCATACTCATGAATTCATAGAAACTGAGACTAGTACTGTTGCAGTCAGGTTTGCATTGCTGGTAGAAATCACCCTACCAAAAGCAGCTTTTAGAGGAAAAAAAAAGTTTATTTTGGCTTACAGGATCGAGGGGAAGCTCTGTCATGGCAGGGGAAAACGATGGCATGAGCAGAGGGTGGGCATCACCCCCTGGCCAACATAAGGTAGACCACAGCAACAGGAGAGTGTGCCAAACACTGTCATGAGGAAACTGGCTATAGCACCCATAAGCCCGCCCCACCAACACACTCCCTCCAGGAGGCATTAATTCCCAAATCTCCATCAGCTGGGAACCTAGCATTCAGAACACCTAAGTTTATGGGGGGACCTAAATCAAACCCTGGTGTCCATAAACTGTTAACCAACCATGATGTAAAATGCAGTTCATTCAGTCCAACTTTCAAAGTCCCCATAGTTTTTATGATGCCTAATAATGTTCAAATATCCTCATAATCTAAGATCTTTTAACTGAGCCATAATAACAAAAAATACCCCAAAAAACATAATGGCATAGAATAACCATTCATATTGCAAAAGATAGCAATTGGGCATAGCAAACAAATATTCAACTAATACAAGATTTAAAACAACCAGGGCAAACATCCAAATCTGCAGCATCAAGTTCAATTGCTCTAACCAGTAACAAATCTCCAAGTCTAATAATTCTAACCAGCAACAATTCTCTGGAGTTCTAATTCCACCCTAGCCTAGCATGTGTGAGGCTCTAGGTTCAATTCCCAGCATAGCCAAAACTATATATTCTTTCTTTCTAAAGTACTGCTGAGGGCTGGAGAGATGGCGTAGCGGTTAAGCACTTGCCTGTGAAGCCTAAGGACCCCGGTTCGAGGCTCGGTTCCCCAGGTCCCACGTTAGCCAGATGCACAAGGGGGCGCACGCGTCTGGAGTTCGTTTGCAGAGGCTGGAAGCCCTGGCGCGCCCATTCTCTCTCTCTCCCTCTATCTGTCTTTCTCTCTGTGTCTGTCTCTCTCAAAGAAATAAATAAATAAATAAAAATATTTAAAGTACTGCTGAAAGTGTTGGCCAGAACAATTAAGCAAGAAAAAAGAAATTAAAAGCACCTAAATTGGAAAAAAAGTAAAATTATTTGTTTGCAGGTGGCATGATCTTATCCACAGAAACCCTAAAGACCACACACACACACAAACACACACACACTAGCACTAATAAATTCAGGAAAGTTCCAAGATAGAAAATGAGTACACAGAAATTAGTTGTTTCAGTACATTAGTAAATGCACAATATGAAAAGTAAAAGAAAAACCTAATTACACTTACAATAATATCAAAATGACTAAAATACTTAGGAATAAAGCTAACGAAACATGCAGATGATTTTCCTACTGGGGACTACAAAGTGTTGCTGAAGTTAAAAAAAAAAAAAAAAAGATACAAACAGTCAGGTGGGTATCCCATATTCATGGATTGGAAGACATCATTGTTGCTAATCTCATACTGTACCTAAATATATTAAACTTCATTACAACTATTTACATATCCCCAAAAAATTTTAAAAGCCAAACCAGAATAGGGTAGAGAGGATAACTCAGTGTGTAAAACTGCTTGCTGCACCAGTGTGACAACCTGAGTTCAGAGCCCCAGAACCCATGTAAAGGTGAACACAATGGTAAATGTCTATAATCCTAAACCCTCCTACAGAAAGATGGGGAGCAGAGGAAGGTTAATCTGTTCAAGCTCTCACACCAGCAGCCTGACATACACAGTGGTAAATAACAAGATACCAAGCCTCAAGGTGAAAGGCAAGGACCTCTCACTTCCACATGTGCTTACACACACACACACACACACACACACACACATACCATATACACACAAAGATAAAAATAGTTAAAAAATCAAAATTAAACATAGCATATGTAGGGTTTGGTGCTCTCTGTAGCTAGGATCCACCTGAAAGAGGGTTGTCTTGAACTTGTCCCTATTGGATAAGGACTGCTGTACTTTAAGAAGCTATTATTTTCCTTTGTGAGTTGGAATAAATTCAGCAGTAAAGGCCACATAGAAAAGGGTCATGAAGGAGGTAGGAGACAGGAAGGCTTTAGGGGAGGTAACAGTATATATGTAAGTAGAGGGGTAAAATACTGGGGGTGGAATGGTCTAAGCAGGGTTAGGGGAATGTGGATGGAGGAGATGAGGGTATGGGAGGAGGGTTTATAACACTGAAGAGTTTTGAATAAGCTATATGGAAACGTACTTCCTCTTAAACTAATTAGAAATATATGTTTAAAAAAGAGAGCAAGTCTGAGCAGAAGTACCTTATTGGGTATAAAGGTTGTGCCCAGAAGCCATAGGTTGTCACAGAAAAATTTAAGTGCCAGGCTTGGTATACCTCCCAGCAAAGTATTGGTCAACAAGGTCACCGAGGGCCCATAACAATACAGGCTATTGTCAAGGCTCTCGGTTGTCCATCAGAACTAGATGGTAAGACCCTATCGCTGAAGGCACCACACTCTCCAGTTGCGAGACATTGAAAAATCAATATAGACCTGAGCTGGTTTTGCCCTCCCTGCCAACTAGCATTCATAGTGCTGGAGGCCTGGTGGAGAAGAAGAGTTATCAAATGGTTTCAATCATCAGTGGACCCTGCAAGTGGCCACCCAGGCAATATGTGTCCACTAGTGCAACAGTGGTATGTCTGTTATAGGAATAAACCAAATGTTCTCTAGTTCAATTTGAGGCCTGGTCCATGGGAAGAAATTCATGCCTGATACTAAAAACAGACTCAAAAGCTTGTGGCTGGGATGGTCACAAACCCTAGTGGGAATGTAACTAGTGTTGTTTGGCTACATGGATATATTATGCTTACCAAATTTCCCCCTAAATACTTATGTTTGCATACATAATGTACTACTTTTACTTTTCATTAGAGAAGTCTCTTTTCAGATGAAAGTGCCCACTGGGAAGACATAAAACTTGTCAAAGTGTTGAGAAGTGACAGTTGCATGTTCATCCCTTAAGGAGACATTTCTATCTCACCCTTCAATGGCTCAGGGAATATGTAGCAGAAGAGAGAGTGGAAAGAATTTAAGAGTGACAGCATGGGGAGGAGTGCTCTGCGTGCTGTCTCTCACACACAGGGGGGTTGAATTCATGACCTCACAGCAGATGTCCTTATCTGCACAAGACTTGCATAATATTGGGGTCATCATCAAGTTGTTGTGGATGATGTAGGAGGGCAAAAAATAAGGATAATGAGATATGGCAAAAAAAAAAAAAAGACATCAACATAGAAGAGGGAATAGTTGGGGGGAAAGTAGGGGTTCAACCAGGACTACATAGTAAGACCCTATCTACAGAAACCAGGAGAGAAAGGAGGGAAGGCCAAAGACAGGGAGAAAGGGAGAGATCCTGAAGGGAAAGAAGGAGGGACAGAAAGAAAAGGAAGAGCTCCTATGAATTCTCGAGTCATAAAGAGGAAATAGTGTCTCACAAATTTTAAACATAGATCTTCAGTACACTGAACTGTTTTGTCCTTGTTTGAATGCCTGTTTGTTCGCATGAGGAGACTGCAGACTGCTTGCTTTATAGGGTTAGACGTTAGTGGGGAGAAAAACAGCCTTGAAAGACAAAGGAAGTAAGATTTCCTGGGTCCCACGTTAAATTCAGCAGGAAAGAGGTTCAAGTTCTGTGGGTAAGGTCCTTTCAAAGTACCCAATAGTATTCTGCCACCATAAAAATCTAAATTGCAGCCCCCCAAAAACAACTTGTTCCCTGTACCTGTCCATTTATCACTTCTCACACCATGTGAGACATAGAAAATATTGAAATAATAATAATAAACCTCCAATCTTCAAAATAACAGGTTTTTATATCACTTTTCAGGGAAAATAGCAATTATTAGATTCTGCAGAAATACAGAACTCTCCGACTTTTCTGTGGTTTCTGAAAATATTTATTCCCCTGGTTGGGAACTAGTCAACCTTTTCCATTTTTCTTGGGAAGAATCCATTATAAAGTATTTATCTTTCCCTTGGAGCGGGCCTCCCAAGAAATAAAGAAAATATCTGGAACACTTTGAAATGATAGCAAAGTACATTTTAAGAGGGGGAACACACTCTAAGAACATTAGTCTGACCTCAAAAGAGAGAAACACTTGTAATCAATTTTCTTTTCATTAATGCAATAAATGCTGTCTGCACTTTGTGTGCCTAAAAAGAACCACTCAGAGATAAAGGATGTCTCCCCAACCTTTTATACAGATCCAATGGTTTCCCAAATTTAATATGCATGAAGAGTACACGTGAGCCCTCTTAAATCCAAGAACCAAGCCCTGCCTGTGTAATAAATCTCACCACTACTCCACTATTAGACAGGGGATTAAAACTAATCTAGCAATCCCCAAACCAAGCACCGAGTGGATTAAAATGCAAAACGCATGGGAGTCAGAAGATGCTTAATGCTAAATAACAAACATTTCAATCATAGAAATCATTTTTATCTTCTTGTGTATGCTAAGTAGATACTATTAGACTTAATATCTGTATTAACACAAGTGGAGAAAAGAAACAGTATTATGAAGACCCAAGTACTTGGATGCTTTAGTATATAACTGTTCCAAAAAAAAAAAAAAAAGAAAGAAAGAAAAGAAAAGAAAAAAAGGTAAAGAGAAATGAAACAGAAGGGCCACACTATGATCTGTAGATTCATTGTTTATTCTTTGCAGGTCAACTCAATGATGCTTGACCAACTTAATTTTCCTTCAATCCAAAGCAGTATGTGCTATAAGGTCTAACTCATTCAAGACATAAGAATCCCCAGGCTAAGCTGGAACAGGATTTCTATGGGTAATGCCCATTTTAACAATATCTCTTATTGCTAAAATTATCATAGTGCACAACAGAAGAGTTCCACTCCCAATGATCTTAGGAGATGCCCTTAGGAGACCCAAGCCTCTTCAAGTTGGAGCCAGTTGCAAATAGAGAACTATGACCATGTGCGGGCTCTCATTAGCACTCTCTCTACCAAGACATGTGCACATCTGGCATATCCTAACGGCTGTGGAACACATTATACACCAAATTGCCCCCACTGCAATCCACATAGTTCTGGAAGGAATCCATAAAGTTTTATCTGAAATGCTGTTGTACCTTTCAACTCTGTCATCTTCTTCAATTTTCCACTTCTGGGTCCTGTTATACCCTTTCTCAGACATCTGCATTTCAACTTGACTTCTTCCCCAGACCTTTCCCTACCCCTCCCTCCTCTATAAAATAAAGTGTCCTGCAAGTCTCTCTTCCTGTACCATTCTGTGTGATTACTACCTTATTTTTCTTAAGGAAGTCCTGCCTAGACTTCCTTGTGAAAAATAATTGCCACAAATGGTTATATTGTTGAAATAGAGCGTGTTCCTGGGACACTTACCTCATCCCCAGCCTTTTTTTCCAAAGACACAATTTAGGTGAAAAATTGGGCCATTATGTCTAAGCGAGGTACAAGATGGAAGGTAAGAATACCATGTTTGGACTAGGCTGAGTGGTCATAAGCAGTTCAGGTCTCAACTCCAAGGATGGGTGCTTGTTTTATCTCCTCTGAATTGAGTTTATTCATTCACAGTGCTATACATATGGCCCAGCAGTTAGAGAAACTAAGCATTGCATGAACAAGTCATAAACCAGTAAGGAATTTCAAACATTGCCTTGCAGAAGTTACTTTCATGAAGTTGCTAGGTCATCTCAAGTTTTCAACAGTGGAAAACAGAACAGTGTACAGTACATGTCACATGACCTCAAAGAAGTCAGTTTCATATCTTTCTATATTTTCAAGAGCCACAGAATTGCTAAATCTTCAAGATACACTCATATCATAAACAAGGTGCTAAGAAGCTGTCTAAGCACAGCTCAGCTGAGGTGATTTAAACTTTCACCTAAGAACATGCTTGTGAAAATATTCCAATGTTTCTAAATTTTACATTTTTTTTTTTTTTTTGGTTTTTGAGGTAAGGTCTCACTCTAGCCCAGGCTGACCTGGAATTCACTAAGGAGTCTCAGGGTGGCCTCGAACTCACAGTGATCCTCCTACCTCTGCCTCCCAAGTGCTGGGATTAAAGGCGTGCGCCACCACGCCCGGCTTCGAAATTTTGATGGCCTATCAATCACTCTCACCAGTTGATAGTCACCAACAGCCAACTCCTCAGGGACCTTCACAACTCACTTCTTCTCCATAGCAGATGAACTTTGGAACAAAGGGCTGGTTTCTGCAAAAGTCGTGCCCAAATCCCCAACAGTTGACCATGGCTGAACCCTAACAACATTCTCACTGGTTGTCCCTGGAGTGGTCACAAAGCAAAACGTAACATGACATGCAGATAATCCTCTATTCTAAGCCTCCCCCTCCTTCACATTCTGTAAGTGTTCATATGTCTTTTCTTTTATGAAGCGATTACAACAAACGGTGATTTGCTTTGTTCATTGATGGTGGTTGTTTTTGAACCCAGGGCTTTGTACAGGCAAGTGTTCTACTGAGCCATATCCTTTATCCTGGAAAAACTTTAATAGGCAAAATTTTGAAATTTAATCATTCATGAAATGCAAATTGCTATGGATTTTGTAAAACAAGAAAAATGTTCCATGAACAAATTCCCACTTTAACTAAAACAGGGAGTCTGGGTACCAGAAGCCTTCATGCTACCATCCTGGAAATCGAGGCCTGTTACAGCCAGGTACCAGGTCTCCGTCATCTTCTCTCCACCTTCTTCACTCTTGCTTTCTAGTCTGTCCCTACACTCACTTTCTTGAGGTCTGAGCCATCCTGGCTCTCAAAGTCTATAGAATGTCTTTAAGTTCCCATCTGCCTACTATGAATTTTATTGAACACACACACACTATGCTGACCCTATCTTTAATGGACCTAGAAAAACCTCACAAAATTCTCAAATACCCACTTCCCATCTTTCTGTGTGTGTGTGTGTGTGTGTGTGTGTGTGTGTGTGTGTGTGTGAGTGTGAGAGAGAGAGAGAGAGAGAGAGAGAGAGAGAGAGAGAGAGAGAGAGAGAGAGTGATCTTATGGTGCTGTTTATAAGGAAGCCACCATTAGTCACCTAGAGGACACACACTATTTTACACTCAGAATCCTCCAGAAAGCTTGTAAAGTTTAATCTCCATTATTTTCATACACTGACATTCTCTCCAGAGAGAGAGATTTTCATAGGCATCATACCAAAAATGATAGCACTGTGGCCATTTGGGATCAATGAAGGGGCATCCTTCATCACAGCCTGGCACCCCAAATCACGCCAGGGAAGGAATGTCCCCACTGAAAAGGTGGAAGATTCAAAAATGGACAGAAAATATCTGATGGGCTTTTAATCCCTTGATTAGTCCTGGCAATTCTGTACTTAAAATAGGTTTTAATTCCCTACAAGGGGCAGTTTCCATAATCACTGAAGGTACAAGGCTAAAATCTAGTCTTAGCAGAAACCTTAGCAGGCTCCCTCCTCACACCAAAAGGTGGCACTTCTCAGTATCACTGAAAATGATCCAAAACTCTCTGGAACATGTGACTGACATTTAATCACATATGCTCAAAACTCGGGTTTTGTGAGCCACAGACCAGGAAATGGTCACCAGCCTTAGTAGAACGTGGTCACCTCCCCCAGAGAGAGAGATGCTGCATAGACAGCACTCCATCACATGCCCCCCAAATGTACCATAACTCAGCTTTGTGCCTGTGTTCCAACGTCAGCTTGCTCTTACTAGCAGAAGAGAATCACCCCAGCATGAGGACGTCTAACCCAAATCCTTCCTGCTGCAATTTACTTCCACTCCTTTGTTCAGGATGACTGCATCGCTTCTTCCACCTGCTCCCCATTAGATGACTATTACATACTTCTGGGTAATCATATTCTGACAGAGAGCGAGAGAGGCATAAACTGCTGCAGCTGGGGGCAGTAGCGGCTATTTGCACACAGATGTGTGAGTCATAATCAGATGGGGAGAACTCTGACAGGAGCAGCACATGGCCAAGACGGCCTCCTGCCAGCACCACTCTGATCACATGTAGGAAACAGATAAGAGAAGTGAAGTTAAAAGCAGCAACTCTGGACCTACAAAAAACACACACGTGCTGGCGCCCGTGCACACACACACACACACACACACACACACACACACACACACACACACACACGGTTTCTGGACTTTAGTTCGAATGAGCTGAGATTTATAAGCCGGCAATTGCCTTGGTCGTGAGCAGTTTTGAGCTTCCAATGCTTGGATACAGTTTCTTGTATCTCCACTAACTAAGCAAGGCTGTGGTTATGGGTGTGTGAAACCCATCTCGCTAATTCTGCTAAACAACAATTTAGTCATCTGGCTTATTTTATGCTACAGGGTGAGAACCACCAGTATATGCGTGCTTTTTCAGCTAACTGTTCTGCAAATTCAGACATCACTTGGATGAGATGACTGCACTGTCTTGCTCCCTGGGGGTCATATGCAAGGGACTCTGCACACTTGTGCACCATCTGTATGTTCTGCATCTTCCTAACTCCAAGAATGGATGACAGACCAGTAGCTTCAATCCCACAATGGATCGTGTTAGAAATACACATTTCCAGAGATGGGAAGATGGCTCAATAGGCAAAGCATTTGTCCCCTAAGCATGAGGGCCTGAGTGCAGATCCCCAGTACCCACATAAAAGTTGTGTATGACAGCACACCTGTAGTTCCAGCATGGGGGAGCTGGAGACCTGAGGAATGTCTTAGGCTTGCTGGCTAGCTAGTAGAGTCAAGGTGACGAGCTCTAGGTTCAATGACAGGCAATGGGGAAGAAGGGTGTTGATGAGAGGCAGAAGGGCACAAAACAGTTTAACTGGGGTAGAATAATATCAAAATACATTATATACATGTATGAAAATATAAAATGGAAAAAATAAAGAAAAATAAAAAATAAAGTTGGTTATCAATGCACACAGCTGTCTTCTTAAAGTTCTCTTTTTTTATATATCTTGTGTTCATTTTTTATTTATTTATTTGAGAGCGACAGACACAGGGAGAAAGACAGATAGAGGGAGAGAGAGAGAATGGGCGCACCAGGGCTTCCAGCCACTGCAAATGAACTCCAGACGCATGCACCCCCTTGTGCATCTGGCTAATGTGGGACCTGGGAAACCGAGCCTTGAACCGGGGTTCATAGGCTTCACAGGCGAGCGCTTAACCACTAAGCCATCTCTCCAGCCCAAAGTTCTCTTTTTTTTACTTGTTTATTTGAGAGAGAGAGAGCACACCAGGGCCTCTTGCTTCTACAAATGGACTCAACTCATGTGCCACTTTGTACATCTAGCTTGAAGTTGGTACTGGGGAGTAGAACCAACCTGAAAGACTCTGCAAGCAAGCAACATTAAATGCTAAGCCATTTCCCCAGCCCTAACTTCTTAAAGTTCTAATAAACAAAATTAAACTTGTAGAAACATTTGGACAGTTAGTGAGGAAAACACCTGACATTGACCTCTGGCCTCCGCAGGCACACACACAAATGCCCACACACATACATGCACATACACCACACACATGTGCATACCCATATAAAAAAGCAATACACATTTCCAGATTCCCTGTTTAGATAACTGAGCTGAAATGTGCCTTTGAACAAGTCCCAGGTGCTTTGGGAGCATGTTCAAGTTTGAGATGTTCCACCTCCTTCCTGATGCCTGCCATTTCCTCATCTATAAGACAGGGAGTAGCTGGCACATGCTACCTGCTTGCTTTAGACTGTTGAGGCTTTTGTTTGCCTCCCCCAGAAACAGTCCCCATGCACAGAACCCTGGAGAGTCGTTCTGAGTGTCTGTTGGCAGAGGCAATAACTGCACATGTTTTGAAAGAAGAGCCAGAATTTCTTCCTAGACAGTACATCTGTCCTTCGTCCAAACTTAGGGCTCCAGAAAGCAGCTGAGCTGTTCCACCAACTGCTGGTGGAGAAACAACGGAGACTCATCCTGGTGGAAACGGCTTCCCAGCTCCCTGTCTTGGCTGTCAAATGCAAACACAAACACTGCAGGGTTAAATCAGCCCAGCTGGACGGCCCTGGCCATCTGCAGAACAACTTGCAGACCGGGAGATCGCTGTGTAAGACGAAAGCAAGAGGGAAAGCAGAAGAGAAGGGCCGCAGCCTGACTCCAGGACCTGACCTCCCTCCTGCCTCCCTCCCTCCTTTCCTTCCTTCCTTCCTTCCATAATTCCTGCCCTTGGAAGGGACAAGGATGGAAGAAACAGATGAGGGTTTTGTGCACTTAGAATTCCCTGAGGGCTGTCAAGCAAAACTCCAGGCTGACATCACTGGAGGGGGCTTTATAGAGCCTTCCCAACTTACCTTTACCCAGCATTCTGGTTGGGGGACAGGAAAGGACAGCCCAACACCCACCAGTTCAAAAATCAAAAAGGCACAGATCCCATCCCTCACTCAAGATCCTGAGTTTGTCCAGAAATTAGAAGAAACAAAACAGATCAAGTCTGTGACCACTTGCTGCTCTCTGATGTCTAAACCCTTGGTGAGAGGGGAGGGCGTCTCTCCTCTGCTGATTATTGGAATGACAATGATAAAAAGATAAGAGTAGGGTTGGCAAGATGTCTCAGTGTGTGAAGAGCTTGCTGCACACACATGAGGACCTACTTTCAGATTCCCAACACCTATGTAAAAGTGGATTGTGGCAGCACCTGTATGTAATCCAGTTCTGGAGAGGCTGAGATAGGTGGACACCTGGATTCAGTGGCCAGCCAGTATAGCCCAATCAGTTGAACTTCAGGTTCAGTGAGAGACCCTGTCTCATGAAATAAGGTGTAGAGCAACTGAGGAAGACACCCAACATCAAACTCTGGGACCACACCCACAGACACAGTGACCAGGCATTCAGAGGCTTCATGGTTGTCTCCACCCAAGTATCTTGGCTCAAGCCACAGAGCAAGCCTTGACATGCAGGACCATAGTCTTCTGAGTCCCCTGCCACCATGATCCTATTCCTGTATTCTCTCAACCTCCTTGCCTCTTCCAATCCTCCCCTCCTTCATTCCAACTCTTCTGATTTCAAGATTACAAGGGCACCAGCTTCAGGGAAATGCATTGCATTGATGGACAATAACAGTCTGAAGATAATAATAATAACAATAAACATTTTTAAGGAAAAGGCTGACGATCAAAGCAATACACCTCACACAGAACATGCCTTTAGAAGGGGGAATGCTGGGGAGATGGCTCAGCCGGTAATAGTGCTTACCACACAAGCACAAGGGCCTGTGAAGGCATGGTTTGTCCTATGTTTGATTCCCTCATTCCCACCTAAACAGGCATGGCCACACACACTTGTGCTCCCAGTCCAATGGTAGAGAATGGAGAATCTTGCGTTCACTGGTAAGACAGACCAAAAGCAGCAGCTCCAAGTTCAGTGAGAGACTCCATTTCCAGAACCAACCTGAAAGACGCATGGACGCATGGATGAGCAAGACAAAGAAGGGTACCCACCCATAATTCTCTTCTGTCTTCACATGTGTGTGCACGGGGCATGGTATCTGCACACACACGTGCATATACCACACAGACACCACTCCATATACATAATCACATGACATGCAAAATATAAAGAAAGAAGTCCAAGGGGATAAGCTATTCCTCACACATTTGTTTCACACACAAATAAACACTGCGTCCATTTATCATGTACATGTTGTTTTCAAATATGTATTCAATGTGAAATGGCTCAATTGAGCTAATTAACATGTGTGTTGCATCACATAATTGGTTGGGGAATGAGCACACTTAAAATCTCTCTCAACAATTTGCAAAAATACTATGTTTTATTACTAGTTATGGTTGCCATGTCAAACAATAGAGCTCCCAAACCTGTCTGTATAACTGAAATTTTATATTAACTATTTGCCCTGCAACTAACCATTCTATTTCCTTTATTTTATATTTTACATATAAGTCATATTACATGGTATTTATCTTTCTGTGCCTAGTTTATTTCATATAACAAAATGTCCTCCAGACTCATCTATGCTTTCACAAATCACATGCTTTCTTCTCTTTTAAGGGTAAGTAATATTAAATGTGTATAAAAGCACATTTTCTTAGTTCACACACTCCAATGGACATGTTAGCAGATTTCATGCCTTGGCTATTGTGCAGAATGATGCAACTGAACATGAAAGTGCAGACATCTCCTCAACACGCTGATTTTATTTCCTCTGACTATAAACCCAATGATGGGACTGCTGGATCATATGGTAGTACTATTTTTAATTTTTTGAGAAACCTCCATACTGGTTTCCATGATGGCTAAACTAACTTATATTTCACCAACAGTTCCAGGACAGTATTTATTTTCTCTCATTTCTAACACATTTGCCCTCTACCAGGACAGAAATTAAAACATAAAACAAGATGGAAGTGGATGTAAGGGATGCCTCCTTAAGCCACCACTGCCCCATAAATGCAAAAAAAGTAACAGTGATGCTCAATGTTCAGTAACATTTCAGATGCTTATGGGAAATAGACAACTACAATAATGATCAAAGTTGACACTTTGTGTGTGTACATGCATGCAGAGGCCAGGGGAGTATGCTGGGTGTCCTCCTCCATTGGGTTCCCACTTCATTTCCCTGAGATAGTCTCTCACTGCACCTAGATCTCACTGCTGACCAGAGCCCCAGTGAGCCTCTTGTCTCCACCCTCCCGCACTCATGGATTGAAAGGCATCTATAACCACGCCCAGCTTTTTACATGGGTGCTGGGGCTCAAAGTCAGGTCCTCAAGCATGCGCAGCAAGCCCGGTGACCCACTGAGCCATCTCCCCAGCACCTGAGTTGACACTGTTTTGCTTAAAGCTTGTCCTGCAAATGGCTCTGCAGGCAGGCTCCTCTTTTTAAGGATACAAAGATGACTGATAGCTACAAATCTGTTGTCTCTGTGGTGGGAATTGTCTCTGGATCAGGTCCCTTAAGATTCTTCTAGTATGAGACAAAGAATGTAGGTCCTTGGGGCTTGCTTTGCTTTCTTCTACTGTCCACCACCTCCCACCCAAGGCAACTCACTGCATCTCAGGGTAGACCTCTGAGCTGCATTCCACTGTCTGCTGGTCACCGATCACCCTGCCCATGCTCTCAACAACTGAGATGTGTGTGATGGCACGCGAGAGGCTCAGACATGTTAGTCACTACACACTAAAGGGAAGAGGCACTATGAACATACCCAAGCCTGGTTGTCTCCAAAGCCTGTGGTTTTTCAAGCTCACCATTGCATTTCCAAAGAGAACAAAGGATTGCCTCCCTGGACATTGGTTCATTAGTTCTTCCTTTTCTGAGCCAGCCTGCCACTGATCTCAGTGCATGGCCTCACTCTGCTCACTGGAGACAGCGCCTCCCCCCTGCTGTCCCTGGTGAGGCAAATGAACATGGCACTTACAGCAGGGGCTCTGCTGGGAACTAAAAGCTAGCCTTGGAATTTCCAGTTATCCACCTATCAGCTCTAAAATCTAGCACTTCACCTCCTGGTACCTTTTTCCATACTCATAAAATTGGTAGAGAAACTTTTTACTGAGGATAACATACAAAAATGTACATAAACATGATGTGATTCTAAACACAAGGTCTGCAATAGTGCCTGACATAAAGAATACACTTAACAAATTTAAAAATTACCTAGAAAGCATCTTGAGGACTGAACAATAGGGTGGATGGGAAGGGAGGGGAAGGGGAGGGAGGGGGTGGGGGACACAAATCTGGACCCAAACAGCAATGGTACCATAAAATTCCACATCCTAAAAGGCAGACAAAATGTTGAACCTTTACCAGGCCCTTAGAGGGAACACCTGAGTCACAAGGCATTGGAGACGGTATGATGAAGATTGACCTTAATCTTCTATAGCCCCCCCCCAACTCTTTTATATTACTTATTTTTTTCTTCCGTCTCTTCATGGGCACTGACCTGTAACTCCCAGTACCAGCAGGTGGCTATCATCCACAATGAGCTTTTGATCAGAAAGATCTACAAGGTTTCCGAAAAAAATGACAGGTTTCTGTCAGAGTACTCAATGACCCACCAAAGGTTAGTGGTAAGACCCTACTG
Source organism: Jaculus jaculus (assembly GCF_020740685.1). Taxonomy (NCBI): domain Eukaryota; kingdom Metazoa; phylum Chordata; class Mammalia; order Rodentia; family Dipodidae; genus Jaculus; species Jaculus jaculus. Next base: position 277,032,282 of record NC_059102.1, read on the forward strand.
CTGAAGACACCATATGCAGCTGACACGTAAAATGGAACAGCATGGCTGGAATCCAGGAGAGAGTCAGTCCCCAGACAGTCAGTGCGTCTAGTGCCAGAAGGTGTTTCATGGGCGACTGAGGGAAATGACTAATATCTGTCCAAGCAACTCATTGTCTAACCTACTTAACAGCAAATAACCTGTTGTGATGCTCACACAAGTGCAATAGTGGCACACAGCCATGGTGGGGAACCAACTGCTCTTGATTTGGCTAACTGATCCCCTCACTGGAATAGAACACATAGGTGGAGCTGGGAAACAAGTCAGAACCATATCCAAAAATGAGCCTGCTCTCCATTATCAAGCTACCACCAATCATGGGCTACAAGAGGGCCTACACCTATTAAAATCTCTAAAAAAAAAATAATAAGGGTTATCCCATTTATCTGGTGCTACTTTACTCTCCATTGGAGAATCTGCTTCTCTTTTTCAGATAGATGCAGATCCTAAGGAGGGAACCATCCCATCATACCTCAAAAGGGCCCCAGCTGAAACTAAGAATAATTGGCGAAACAAGCAAGGGTGCTGTTTCCTTGGTGAACCTGATACCAGCACAAGGGTGAAGGAGATAGACACAAATAGCAATCAACTCCTACCAAATCAGATATCCAGAAACAAAGAGGCTCCCAAGACCTCATCACTGAAGCAGACCTAAAATGAACCCAACATGGCTCAGGGAAATTTTGTGGAAGAGGGGGCAGAAAGAATGTCAGAGCCACATGTTGGGTCCTGATATGCAGAGACATTTCCTCCTACCCATAGCTGAGGGCTAACTCCACAATGCATGACCCATATACCTCAACAAGGATGGGCCGGGGGAGGAGGGAGGACAGGGTGGAGGCTAACAATGGTACCAACTTGACTGTATTCACTGAGTACAAAACTAATAAAAAAATAAATAAAATATTTTTTTTTAAAATTCTCTTCTTCCTCCAAGATTGTGGTGCAGGAATTCACCACTGAGGAAAAGAAAGAGTCACACACACACACACACACACACACACACACACACACACACCACATGCACACACACACACACACACACCCCATACTTCAAGATTCTACTGAGAGAATAGCACCGAGGCCCCCAGCTATTTGGCTCACATATTGGATCTATCCCACCCACCTACCTACCTTTAGCTTCCTCTGAACTAAAGACAAAAGGGGTCTAATGCATTGCTGGTGATTTTTCAAAACATGGCAGAAATGAGTAGGGTTTATAAGATTAATTCTTTTCTCTCCAGGCAGTGGGTCAAATCAGAACCTTCACTCAACCAACCCAGTGGATAATCTCCTTTCATTACTTTCAATCAAACTAAGTGTCTGCAATCTGTACAATGGCCACTAATTTAGTGGAAACAAATAATTTGTAGAGCCTGATTACAAAAAGATGAGACAGAACACAAAGTCCAGACCGGATAAGCATGCTGCAAGTTTGCTTCTGGCTCAATGCATACAAAGCTTCTGTGGCCCACACAGCATTAGGGACTTACAGCTGTTCTGCTAAGCTAAAAAAAAAAAAAATCAAAGAAAGAAATGGATATTGTTCACTGACCAGCTCCTCATTTAAATAAGGCAAACAAATTCTTCTCCTTGTCACTCACTCATAGAGTGGTCCATTGCTGGTCCAAGTTGAATATGAAAAGGTTTCATTGTGCAAAAACCAGAACCTTTTTTATTAATAAGATAATACAATTCTAGTTACACAACTGGACAATATCACAAAGCTCTTCGGGTCATAGAAACCTCTCTTTCTCCCATGATGGATAATAAGCATGGGGTTTTGCTTGCTTTGATTAATTTCAGAATATTGCAGAGAACCTGCATAATCCCTAAGATAGCAAAGGAGAGGAGGCAACTCGATGGGCAAAGACAGAAGCATGGTGATGGTGCAGAGGCTGGGTTTTGTCTGCTGTTGCAAATACCACCGCCAGCGCCACCACCACCACCATCACCACTCCCCACGCCCCCAGACTAATTTCATTTTGGCAAGACAAACCACAAGAAGGGTCAACAGACACAAATGTCCTTTGGCTCTGGGGCTTAAATGATATGCCCCCGAGGCTGAGCAAAGCTAAACAAAAACTATGAGGTGTCGCCATGACTGTGATCAGATATTTAACATAGTGGGAAAATGCACACTTCCCTTTCTTCCAATCACAGCAGCCATTATTTATACAAGTACTGAATATGGAAAAGGCACTGACAAATTTACAGTGGTGTTTGGATGGATGAGGATGCTGGATGATGGATGAGGGACACAGAGGATTCCCTTATTAAAGCATCAAATTCTGCTCTAAATATCAAATAGACATCTTAGCCACAGCCGCCTCTGCTTCACACTCAGATTACAGAAACCAAACACGTGAATTTATTTTTTTTAATAGGAAAAGGCAGGGTTTTCTCCTAACAAATATTGTTAATTCGGACTACGGCATTAAGTACCTTTCCATTCTGCATAATGTGGACTTCAAAGTGTATGCCTATCAAACAAGAATAAATGTGACAATTCACAAAGAAAAATGAATGCTTGCAAAAACTGAGATATGATCTCATCCATGCCACTCTGTTGCAAAATTTTAGTAAATAATTTCAGTAGATATAAGCTTCCAGATGTATATTTGGTGTCTTTTTGACAGGACAACAGCTTTAAAAGGAAGAAAACTCACCATTTACTATATGATGTTTTTAATACTGTGCTCAGATTAAAAAATATATAGATACACAGGATGTTGGTAGCACTGCAGCGCCCACTAGTGGACATGTTAGAATTACAACTGCATCCTGTCTCCAGTGTTCAACATAAGGACTCCAAGGGTATTCATCACAGGAGAGAAAATAAAATATGAACAAAAGAATAAAAAATAAAAGAGGCTCTGCTTTATAAACCATTTAAATAGCCATTCACTTCTCACTTTTTCCATGCAATGATAGCAGAAGCATGTGTAATGAGAAAGTCTTCACTCTGTAAGGCTCAATGTCTTTATTTGATCCTACCGTAAAGTCAACAGTAGGCGGAGAAACACACTTGGTAGCAAGGAGAATGCTTTTTAAATTCTTAAAATGCTGCATGCATATCTAATGAATCCTGCCCCAGAGTTAAAATCTAACATGTGACTGTGTTTCTCAATAAAGAGAAATGCCTCTTTACAATTGGAGCCAGTCCTACCCAGTCAAGTTACTGCTTGGCCTGTTGCAAACTGTTAGCATGGCTCTTTCAATAGTAACAGACCCTGCCTACCCCTAGCAGATGACATCACTGGGAACTGGTCTTCAAGCATTAGCAGAGTGTAACATGTAATCCAATAGCAATCTGATTATAATTTACTAGGCAACAATGTTTACATATTGCAAGTGTTACCAATTCCTTTCTTTTTAATGAAAAACAAGCCCCATTTCTTATTCTAATGTTTCTGTTTAAGTATGGTGGTGATTAAGTCCCAAAATATTTATATATTTCATAGATAATCCAAAAGCTAGTACATTAGCCTTGTGTCGCATAATTCATAGATTTTTAAAGCTTACTTTAGAAGAAATGAGATAAAACTTCATTCATAAAACCATAAAACAAAAAAAATCACATTAAACCAAGATATCTTATTAAGCATTGAAAAGACACAACACACGCCATAGAAACCAAGACTAGAATGAATTATGTTTTAAGATCCAAGAACTATGTAACACACAAATGAGAAATTTTATTCTACCACATGTGAACTGGAGATGTCATAGCATAGTCTGATTGCTTGCTTTAGCTGATGAAAATCACTTTTCCGGGCATTATCT